>NW_025786181.1:0-17470 GCF_021130785.1 Homalodisca vitripennis | reverse complement strand
TACAATACTTATGATGTAATATTTTTGAAAGAGTGCTATGAAATTTCTCGAAACGTAAGATAAAATGCCATAAATACAACTGCCCAAGGGAAGACTCACCAATTTTGTTGTAAATCATGGGAAAACATTCACAGCTTTCTTTAGTAAATTATTTTTCAGTGTTTTAAATAATATTTACAATACAATTACTTGTTTTAAATAAATTCGTGTCTCTTGGCGCAATCCGGAGTAAAGTTTTGGGGATTATCGTTTTATTTTTTATCTTAAATTACACTACTGATAATATGTTTATAAAACGTTAACAGTCTGTTTTCTAGACAATTCTTTTGAACTTTTAGCTGAGAGTGTCAACAGCTTTAAAGTGCCAGTGAAATTTGTATTGTAAAACATTAAGCGCAATCTTGTTTTCCAGAAATTATAAAAAATTCCAGGAAACATTTCCTAATCTTTATTTCCTTTATAAACCTATCCTGTAGGATTCACCGAATTAAATCCAAATAAAGAATTGTACAGTCAAAATGGTCCAGACCCGATCTTAAAATTGGCGCTTAGCAAACACATTTTAGTCCGATTAATTTATTTTTTTGATAAGATTATAATGTCTCACCTTCGTACCCTAAGATGCTTTGTTACTATATCTTCACGATGTGGTAGATGTATTTTGTTCATTTCATTTTTAGATTGACAATTTCAAATTGATAGCTCAGAATTTACTATCTAGACATTTTTACCCTATAATAAAATTAGTCTTAATTTATGTCATTATGGTTTCACTCCAATTTTTAATACAGATTATTAGAAATTTATTGTGCGATTTTTCTCGTTCTATAATATATTAACCACAAACCAAATATATAGGTTTTTCGATAATGATCAGACCAAATCCAAACGAAGTAGCGTGCGCGATCATCAAACTTGAGTATTGCTTATATAGAGATGAGGCGTAATGAAAAAAATTTTTTTTCCAAAAAAGTGTTGGGATAGGTTTAGGTTAGTTTATTCACGAGATATCGTACAGACAGACAAGACAGACAGAGGAAAATGAATATTTTCCCCGCCTACAAATTATAGGGCTTTACTAACGCTAGACGCCAATTAATGTATATCTATATAGACTAGGATGTACTCAAAATAATCTAAGAGAGAGTATTTTTTTATTGTGATAAAATATTCACATGTTTACTATGGTTTTTCATTTGTTTCAACGGGAAAGGTCTTCAGTTATACAAGTATTAAAAATCGCATTATTATAACTATTTCATATACACTTTTAGTAATTTTTACCAATATAATCATCTTCTTAAGCACATCACCTGCTGAAAAAAACTACCATATCCAATCACAGGCATATCCTTAAAAAAATAAAAACAAATAAAACATTCCGGCCGACATGTGATGCGTGACTAGAAGATAATCCAATATCTATAATTTATCATTTTAAGGCCCTACAGTCACATAGTGAAACCACCCTTAAAAGAGCCAGTGAAATAACTAGAACTTTTCTCTGGAATATTCCATTTCAGATACGATTAAAAATGATTTCAGTTGAAGATATTTCGGGCCAGGAATAATAAAGTTCAAGTTAAAAATATTTTAGGCGAAAGGACTAACATGTAATATTGATGTGAGTCCCTATGATTATTATTTAAAAAAGGAACGAATTCGCTCATGGTTGATGCTCTTGTAGTAGAACAATGAATTATATTTCCATCGCCATAGTTAAGATTATTCATAACGTCATTACTCAAACGCACTATATTTGATTCGTACCCCTCGATATTGGTACTTATAAAGGGTACATTATATTCCCTTCCTTTCCAATATATATAATTCTATTTTCTTAAGAGATCAGGTCTAGGAGTTTTTTTATGCACATCTGATATACCTTGATCAGTATCGTATGGTTTCTTACAGTGCAAAATTGTTAGGACCTATCTGTCTCTAATTTTTTTGCCTTTATTTTCTTGCTACTATAAACTAAGTGTCTTAAGTCTAATGTGGTTATCAACAATTTCCAAATATCCTTAATCCTAAACAATAATAATAAACTTAACAGTTACAATGTCGAGTCTTAAAAGGTAGGGGAAGGTGTCATATCAGGCTGGGTTCCAATAAATTAAACTAAAATACTAAATAAACATGCCAATATAACACAAATAAATAATGTATAATCGTTTAATAATAATTCCATTAAATCGTTTCATTATCTGCTATAAGATCCCAATTTGCAATGATCCCACATAGTTCCCTGTTGGTTTCCTCAAAATTATAGTCGCAAGGTGAAATGGTTTTATGTGAACAA
The DNA here is from genome assembly GCF_021130785.1 of Homalodisca vitripennis. Classification (NCBI taxonomy): domain Eukaryota; kingdom Metazoa; phylum Arthropoda; class Insecta; order Hemiptera; family Cicadellidae; genus Homalodisca; species Homalodisca vitripennis. The sequence continues at coordinate 15,168 of NW_025786181.1, read as the reverse complement.
TATTAGTTGTTCCAGGTCTCCATTAGCTACTGTATATACGCCGCCCCAAAATGAAAACAGAAAACTAATTTTGAGTTTTGAAAAACTTTATTTAGCACCCTTCACCTAGATTATTTGCTAATATTGGGTCAATATGGTCGTAATGTGGTCTATTTATCCTCTTGGCAATAACGCTGCAGGCGGTATTCAATTTGATATTTCCTATTTTTGCCCGACGTAACTTTTTTGATATATTCAGACGAATATCACTTTAGAATTCAAGGGCCCGAGTCTGAAACAGCATCAGAATTCCCAGATTGAAGCACATGAGAGGAAAGGTTGGAACTAGCAGCCTAAACCCCACCACTCACAGTAGAGATTCAGATTTTAAAAAATGTCCATTAAAGGTATAATTCGTAAACATATAAAATAAAAACACGTATTGAATCCCGTACGAAGGTAGTTTTTTCTTCCTTCTTTAACATGAGACATTAAGATGCAAAACCTTTTGACAGGCGACTTTAATACACAAGGAGTGTTTCAGGTTTACAGTAGCTCATTGGTCGTCATCTTTAGCAAGCCTGGATGGAAAAGCTGTTTACTTCTGGCTCATTGCGTCATTAAAGTACATAACATTCACAATTCCTTTCAGGTCTTAGCTCTAAGCTGTAGGCGGCTGTCCTTTTAGTGGTTTTGGCTGTTAATAATAACAACGCCTTGGAGATTAAAGAAAATGATTAGAATGTTAAATAAGTATAAATCCGTATACTGTCAAAATTATTTTTATTTTTAAAACAACATACAAATTGGTGTATTTTTTTATTTTCAACATTCGAATGTGAGTGTTTATTGAAAATTAAATGTTTTTAACAAACAAATCATCTAAAGATATTAATATAGTTTTCATAATACTATGTAGGTAAATACCCCTGAATTAATACTATTAGATCTATATACATTGTAAAATTAAAAAGTTGAATTACTTTTTAAATTTTTACATATACACTGCCAGTTACAGATGCTATTTATGTCTAAACAGAATTTACTGTAATATTTAGCTTTAATTATATTTTTTATTGTAAAGACATTTAAGTTTACACAACTACTTTTAGTTTAAATACTTTTGCATGGACAGGTCTGCCTATGTACGCTTTTATTGGTATTGAAGCGTTCGCCAAAGCTTTATAGGGGTTGTAACCACATTTGTTTGAAAACTTCAATTTCTATCTGCCTTTATGTTCACAACGATATCCGTCGCCCAAGTCGGCTGTAAAATTAGTTTTAAAAATTTAAGCGTTAAAGATTATAATAAATATAATGAAGATTTCACATTTTTTCCACACTTATAGTTAATGGAACAACTTAGCATCATGGTTAAAACGTGAGAGAAATTTCAAAATTGAATTAAATTTTCCCAAAACGAATTCTAAAAAAAAATGTATTCCTTTATATGAATATAGGGCTCTGTTTATAAAATCATATTTTCCACACAATTTGTCAGCTCCTATCCTTAACCTGCAGCGAACATAATACAGCTAAAGTCCAACTTTGTCTACAGTTATCCATTTAGAAATCGTCCATTTAGTAATGTTTTCGTTAAAGTACTGTTATAATGTTTGAAAAAGAAGAATTTAGTCAGCCATATGGGCTCTCTTTTTCAGGCCTGGGCGGTACTTGACAACGCTTCTTACGGGAAATAATCCCTTTTTGAAAATTCTAATGGTACTCTCAAGAAATGATATTTAGGACCAATAACACTGGTCCTGTTAAAAATCTTTTCCACGGAATGATGGATAGTGAAAATCTTTATATATAGTGTAGACAATCTGATAAAAAAGAAACAAAGAATAAAACTTCAGACGTGAAATACTAGTAGAGTTGTTAGTGAGATTCAGTGCAGGATTCTGTTGTTTCATTAAAAACAAAGAGGGTGAATAACCACCACCCTTGAGAGCTTACGGCGGTTATTCATTGTTTATGAAACACCGCTTTCAGCCACGCTGCTTTATTGTGTTGCTTTATTTCAATCCACAGGTAAGAGATTGTAACGCTGTAATTCCTACCTGACACACATTTACGTGTGACTAAACCGTTTTTTATTTACCTCACTTGAGATATTCTAATCTTTTTTACGAATATACGTGTGTAAGCGTTTATAACCTTTTCAACAATTTGAATTACACATTCTACTTCAAAGAGGGTTTGTATAATGCGTTAGGTATTGGTGTACAATTTAAAATCGTAATAATATGTTAGGAAGTTATAATGTTATATATAGTATATTATATAAGCTATTAATGTGTATTTATTCTTTGACGACCTTATAAGGTATCTTATTGATTTCGAATGGTTTGTTTCCGGTGTTTTATTAATTTATTTTATTTATCATATAGATTAATATACATGTTTATATGTTTTATATACTTTTAAAATCATAAAATATTTTGTAACTTAAACTATTGCAAGGATATAACTGATTTACAATTAATCTATAAAAATGTTAGTTTGCATATGAAACAGTTTATAACATTATTAGAAAAACTATTTATTAGTTGGGAAAGTTAAGTTACATGTGAAATTTATGTTTAACCACAAACAAAACTAAAAAATAGACAGTTTTATGGTAAAAAAAATATCCTAAAAATAGGGAAAAATGGCCTTTTCACATCACCAAAAACTGGTTTTGATACTCCAACCTGGCTTTTTTAGTTCCCTCCTGTATATAACGTATTGTGAAGTAAGGTGAAGTGACATTTTCAGTTTTTCTTAGCTTTATACTCACCGTTTTTAACTGTATAACTTTACCACGGAAGAGGAACTTACAGGATCGCCAAGAAGGAGATTTGAGACTGAATCGTTTGCTCGGATGTGTTTTGACTAAAAAATGTCCGTACGACACATAAATATCAGCTGTCGAGGTTAGGTTCACAATGTGGAGCAGATTTTTAACTAAAACAATGACATCATGGATATGTCTGAAGATAGTTTACGATTTTGTAACCCGCGGTTTCATACCACAATTTTCAAAATCGAAGTAGAAATGTCCAACAGCATAAAATAGTACGATGAATCTCTTTAGTATTTATCAAACGGAACAGGAAACTTAAAAAAAACTGTCACTTTTGCTAGTATATGTGCACTTGTTGAGGTTGAAGGAGCAGTAAGATACAGAAGATGCAGCTTTCTTTTTAATGCCATGTCATTCATCTCATGGATGATGCAAAGAATATTTCATATCATTATGTTATGTATCTGGATGACACCTTTAGAGGTCATTTGTATTCTGAAAATGAAAGAAGTGAGGCATGTTGGCATGCTGGAATAGGGCGTTCATTACCGCTCTGATGTAAATGGTATTGGAAATATTGCAACGTTAATAAGCAGTGCTGGATGGATGAGCTATAATAATGGTACGTTTCAAAGATAACACTAATGATTTTTAAAAGATGGGCAAATTCTCGGTTAGATTTTAAGAAAGGTAGGAAGCAATGGCTGGAACCATTTGCAAGATAACCCTAATTTATATGCTTCTACATTGTCAAACAAGACACCCTAAAAACAAAGGGAGGAGCTTTTTCCAGTAAAGTCAGTATGAAACAGATTATATTTTGGAGGTAACAGTGTTTACAGAAATGTCCTAAATTCAATAATATGAGCACAGAGGCAATCGTAAGCAGCTGTTCATCTTGATCATCCGATTTACGTTTAATTCTGAAATAATAAAAAAACAAAAAATATATATTAAAAAATTTATAATAAAAAGTAACTAGTCCCTTCTTTGTTTGAAGGTTATTTTTGACGATGGAAGGATTGTGAAGGAAACAGGATTTTTCCGGACATTTGCCATCGTTAAGTGAAACAAGAAAACAGTAACACTACGTTTCGAGATCTGCAATCTGATCTCTTCTTCAGGTAAAGAACTAACCTAATACATAATTACAAACTAGGTTAAAATAAACAAATCTTACTAAAGCGTTGTGGCACGCCTGAGTCAGGAATCACAACCTACATGTTGTATGTCAACTTCACTAACACTAAAGACATGCACTTAATAAAAAACTATACAAAACACCTATCATTAAACTAAACTACGGAATACAGGTCACAATATGTCTTCACTCGTCTACTAACCATTTACGACTGACCAGAGGGGGTAGCCAATGGTAATCGTGACGGCCGGCTAAAACAAGATGGCGGAAATACAAGGGAAGGGGAACAGGAATGGGCCCTTTCGTTATTATTGGTTCATGCGAGATGAACTTCTTAAAACCCAATATTGTGACTCCGCATTGGTTTATTACTAATATCCGATCCGTTTGATACTTTTGAGTATTCTCTTTAGTTCATTTTTTAGACATTGGCAACCAAAGCGGCCTAATCTCGAATGATGGCTTGATCTGATTGGTTGGTCTGCCAATTTAATGTATGTTGCCTCAATTAATTTTCCTTTTGAAAGAAATGTGGTTCCCGATGTAGTATGTGGGCTGCATCCAAATGCATATGATGGTCTTAGGACCAACAATGGTGTGCAATTTTTGACTTTTCTGTGTGAAACCATTTCTCGTGTTTTCTTTGTTGTTCTTTTATCCTTACGGTTTTAGTGGTCTTTTTGTCTCGCCTTTGTATTCCCTATTGCAGCTACATTTTATACTGTTAAACACAGTTTTTGGAATCCTGTTGATGCCATTGTTTGGTTTTTGTTTTACGAGACTTTGTCTAAGAGTGTTGTGTGTTTATATACGATGGTTCTAATGTTGTACTTTCTACCTACTCTTTTCTAATTTTCTCCGATTAATCCCGGCACATAAGGGGATTGGACAATAACGCAAATTTATCACAATTCTGTTTTTTTTGACTAGGGAATGATATTCTGGTTCGTTTGCACTTATTAATTTCTAATTGAGGGTATCGATTGCCTTCTGAGATCCGATTAAATTTTCTTAAATTCTTCTTTTAGTCCATCTTGATCTGAGCACAAGATCTTTGCTCTATCTAAACAACGAGTAGGCTACTCCTTCTTTGACAGATTTTTGATGGTTGGATTGAGAATTTACATATTTTCCTGTCGTGTGTGATCTTTCGAAAAAACAGTTGTCTTAAGGACATCCCTATCTCTTAATACACACACAATCCAAAAAGGGAAGCTTGTTTTGGACTTCCCACTCTCCATTGTGAGGGCGGATGGAAGGAGAAATACTATTAATGTGATTCAAAAAAGTTATTTAATTTAATGTCTCCCATGAGAAAAAATAACAAAGGTATCATCCACATACCTCCACCAAATCTTCGGTTTGAATGAGCTGAAGCCAAAGCTTTTTCGCTCGAATTCCTACATAAAGATATGGCGAAAATTGGGGAGACAGTGGAGAACCCATTGCCATACCCTCTTCTTGACGGTTTAAATTTTAACCCCTAACTCAAAATAATTGCATTGAGTGCATAGTTCTTAACAGTTTCCATAATTACTGGCACGGGAAGTTTTAGTTCTATCCTTTATTGTTTGGTCTTCTTTGAGACGTGATTTAATAATTCCGAGAGTTTCTGGAACTGGTACATTTGTAAATAGACTTTCGACATCAAAACTTACCAGTTTGTCAGTTTCAGTCAACTTTAGGGATTTTGACCTCTCTACGAAATCCCTGGAATTTTTGATGAAAGAGTCAGTTTTTCCTACCAATGGTGTTAAGATGTCCAAGAGGACTTTAGACAATTCCCTGCAAGGTGAATCACGAGAACTAATGATGGGCCGGAGAGGGATGGTAGGTTTGTGGATTTTGGGAAGGCCATACATATGGGGGATTTTGGAGTGGTGAGGAGTTAATTTAGATCTAAATTTATCTGAAAAAAATTCTTTATGTTTTCTTAAGGTGTTTGCTACTTTGCGTTCAAATGAATCAGTCGGGTCTTTATTTAAAACTGTATATTTGCCAGTATTTAAAGTTTCCGCAATCTTTTCTTTATACGCTACTGAGTCAAGTACCACAGTAGCGTTGCCTTTGTCGGCAGGTAAGATTTTGACCGTGTCATCTTTCCCAAGGATCGACCTGGCCTTTTTCTCCTCTATTGTTAAATTGGGTTTTGTGGGAGGAATTTTTCTGAGTAAAAGACTGGCCTCGCAGCGGAAGCGGTCACCCTGTTCCTCAGGTAACTGTGAAACAGCCGACTCAATTCCAGTTACGAAATCCAGTGCCTTTAACCGATTTTTGTGCCACAGAAAAGTTTAAACCCTTGGATAATACTGATATTTCCGCTTCATTCAGGATTTTCGAAGAGAGATTGATTACGTTTTTATTATTTGCATCCGTATTCACGTTGCCATCCTTAGGCAAATCACATTTTTTAGGCCTAATTTTTTCCAGTTTGGAGATTTTCTTTTTCTTATCTGTTTCAGAAACTTTTATACATCTATTTTGGATGCTATCGAGAATGTTGTTGAATTCTGTACCGATCAGTGTTTTTAATTCAGTTTTTTTTACACTCAATACTATTTTGGAGGAGGTATTTTTCACGATGATGATATGCAATTCTTTCTTTAAGTAAAGATTTAGAAGCAGAAGACAAAATTTTACTGGCTTTCCTACTATGAAAAGGAGTTTTTAGAGTTAACCCTATAGGCATAAGGTCTTCAACCTTACATTTATGCAAGAAAGTTAAATGATTAATGTGTTTAGTTAATTTAAGATGCAAGCTCTCAAGTCTTTGATTTGTTTACTGGTTCCGGGTCCGTACCGAGAATCAATTCTTTGTTTGAAGGTTATTTTTGACGATGGAAGGATTGTGAAGGAAACAGGATTTTTCCGGACATTTGCCATCGTTAAGTGAAACAAGAAAACAGTAACACTACGTTTCTGTTAACATACATTAAATTGGCAGTCCAACCAATCAGTCAACCATCAGTCGAGATTAGGCCGCTTTGGTTGCCAATTCTAAAAAATGAACTAAAGAGAATACCAAAAGTATCAAACGGATCGGATATTTGCAATAAACCAATGCGGAGTCACAATATGGTTTTAAGAAGTTCATCTCGCATGAACCAATAATAACGAAAGGGCCCATTCCTGTTCCCTTCCCTTGTATTTCCGCCATCTTGTTTTAGCCGGCCGTCACGATTACCATTGGCTACCCCCTCTGGTCAGTCGTAAATGGTTAGTAGACGAGTGAAGACATATTGTGACCTGTATTCCGTAGTTTAGTTTAATGATAGGTGTTTTGTATAGTTTTTATTAAGTGCATGTCTTTAGTGTTAGTGAAGTTGACATACAACATGTAGGTTGTGATTCCTGACTCAGGCGTGCCACAACGCTTTAGTAAGATTTGTTTATTTTAACCTAGTTTGTAATTATGTATTAGGTTAGTTCTTTACCTGAAGAAGAGATCAGATTGCAGATCTCGAAACGTAGTGTTACTGTTTTCTTGTTTCACTTAACGATGGCAAATGTCCGGAAAAATCCTGTTTCCTTCACAATCCTTCCATCGTCAAAAATAACCTTCAACAAAGAATTGATTCTCGGTACGGACCCGGAACCAGTAAACAAATCAAAGACCTTGAGAGCTTGCATCTTAAATTAACTAAACACATTAATCATTTAACTTTCTTGCATAAATGTAAGGTTGAAGACCTTATGCCTATAGGGTTAACTCTAAAAACTCCTTTTCATAGTAGGAAAGCCAGTAAAATTTTGTCTTCTGCTTCTAAATCTTTACTTAAAGAAAGAATTGCATATCATCATCGTGAAAAATACCTCCTCCAAAATAGTATTGAGTGTAAAAAAACTGAATTAAAAACACTGATCGGTACAGAATTCAACAACATTCTCGATAGCATCCAAAATAGATGTATAAAAGTTTCTGAAACAGATAGAGAAAAAGAAAATCTCCAAACTGGAAAAAATTAGGCCTAAAAAATGTGATTTGCCTAAGGATGGCAACGTGAATACGGATGCAAATAATAAAAACGTAATCAATCTCTCTTCGAAAATCCTGAATGAAGCGGAAATATCAGTATTATCCAAGGGTTTAAACTTTTCTGTGGCACAAAAATCGGTAAAGGCACTGGATTTCGTAACTGGAATTGAGTCGGCTGTTTCACAGTTACCTGAGGAACAGGGTGACCGCTTCCGCTGCGAGGCCAGTCTTTTACTCAGAAAAATTCCTCCCACAAAACCCAATTTAACAATAGAGGAGAAAAAGGCCAGGTCGATCCTTGGGAAAGATGACACGGTCAAAATCTTACCTGCCGACAAAGGCAACGCTACTGTGGTACTTGACTCAGTAGCGTATAAAGAAAAGATTGCGGAAACTTTAAATACTGGCAAATATACAGTTTTAAATAAAAGACCCGACTGATTCATTTGAACGCAAAGTAGCAAACACCTTAAGAAAACATAAAGAATAATTTTCAGATAAATTTAGATCTAAATTAACTCCTCACCACTCCAAAATCCCCCATATGTATGGCCTTCCCAAAATCCACAAACCTACCATCCCTCTCCGGCCCATCATTAGATTCTCGTGATTCACCTTGCAGGGGATTGTCTAAAGTCCTCTTGGACATCTTAACACCATTGGTAGGAAAAACTGACTTCTTTCATTCAAAAATTCCAGGGATTACGTAGAGAGGTCAAAATTCCCTAAAGTTGACTGAAACTGACAAACTTGGTAAGTTTTGATGTCGAAAAGTCTATTTACAAATGTACCAGTTCCTGAAACTCTCGGAATTATTAAATCACGGTTCTCAAAGAAGACCAAACATTAAAGGATAGAACTAAACTTCCCGTTGCCAGTAATTATGGAACTGTTAGAACTATGCACTCCAATGCAATTATTTTGAGTTAGAGGGTAAAATTTACCGTCAAGATGAGGGGATGTGCAATGGGTATCCATCCACAGTCGTCCTATTTTCGCCAATATCTTTATGGAGGAATTCGAGCGAAAAGCTTTGGCTTCAGCTCTGTTCAAACCGAAGATTTGGTGGACGGTATGTGGATGATTACCTTTGGTTATTTTTTTCTCATTGAGGACATTGAATTAAATAATTTTTTGAATCACATTAAATAGTATATCTCCATCCATCCGCCTCACAATGGAAGTGGAAGTCCCCAAAACAAGCTTCCCTTTTTGGATGTTTGTGTATTAAGAGATAGGGATGTCCTTAAGACAACTGTTTTTTCGAAAGAGAACACACACAGGAAAATATTTTAATTATCAATCCAACCATCAAAAATCTGGTCAAAGAAAGGAGTACCCTACTCGTTGTTTGATAGAGGCAAAGAGCTGTGTGCTCAGATAAAGATGGACTAAAAGAAGAATTTAAGAAAATTGAATCGGATCTCAGAAGCAATGGATTACCCTCAATTAAGTAATCTAATAAGTGGCTAACGAACCAGAAGAAATCATTCCTGAGTCAGAAAAACAGAATTGTGATAAATTTGCGTTTATGTCAATCCCTTATGTGCCCGGGATTAAATCGGAGAAAATTAAGAGAAGAGTAGGTAGAACGTTACAACATTAAGAACTCGCGTTTAAAACACACAACACTCTTAGTACAACAGTCTCGTAAAAACAAAAACCAAAAAATGGCACACAGGATTCCAAAAACTGTGTTTACAGATATAGAATGTAGATCGTGCAATAGGGAATAACTATAGGCGAGACAAAAAGACCACTAAACCATAAGGATAAAAGAACACAAAGAAAACACGAGAAAGGGTTTCACAGAAAGAGTCAAAAATTGTCACCATTGTTTGTTCCGAAGACCATCAAATGAATTGGGATGAAGCCCACATAATACATCGGGAACCACATTTCTTCGAAAGGAAATTAATTGAGCGAACATACATTAAATTGGAGCAGTCCAAACCAATCAGTCAACCATCAGTCGAGATTAGGCCGCTTTGGTTTGCCAATTCTAAAAAATGAACTAAAGAGAAATACCAAAAGTAACAAACGGATCGGCTATTTGCAAATAAACCAATGCGGAGTCACAATATGGTGTTTATAAGAAGTTCATCTCGCAATGAACCAATAATAACGAAAGGGCCCATTCCTGTTCCCCTTCCCTTGTATTTCCGCCATCTTGTTTTAGCCGGCCGTCACGATTACCATTGGCTACCCCCTCTGGTCCAGTTCGTAAATGGTTAGTAGAGACGAGTGATAGACATATTTGTGACCTGTATTCCGTAGTTTATAGTTTTAATGATAGGTGTTTTGTATAGTTTTTAATTAAGTTGCATGTCCTCTTTAGTGTTAGTGAAGTTGACATTACTAACATGTAGGTTGTGAATCCTCGACGTCACGGGTGCCACAACGCATTAGTAAGATTTGTTTATTTTAACCTAGTTTGGTAAATTATGTATTAGGTTAGTATCTTTACCTGAAGAAGAGATCAGATTGCAGAGTCTCGAAACTGAAGTGTTAACTGTTTCCTTGTTTCACAACTTAACGATGTGCAACTGTCCGGAAAAATCCTGTTTTCCTTCACAAATCCTTCCATCGTCAAAAATAACCTTCAAACAAAGAATTGGATTCTCGGTACGGACCCGGAACCAGTAAACAAATAAATCAAAGACCTTGAGAGCTTGCATCTTAAATTAACTAAACACATTAATCTTTTAACTTTCCTTGCATAAATGTAAGGTTGAAGACCTTATGCCTAATAGGGTTAACTTCTAAAAACTCCTTTTCATAGTAGTGGAAAGCCAGTAAAATTTTGTCTTCTGCTTCAAAATCTTTACTTAAAGAAAAGAATTGCATATCATCATCGTGAGAAAATACCTTCCACCAAAATAGTAATGAGATGTAAAAAAACTGAATTAAAAACACTGATCGGTACAGAATTCAACAACAATTCCTCGAATGCAACCAAAATAGATGGTATAAAAGTTACTGAAACAGATAAGAAAACGAAAAGTCTCCAAACTGGAAAAAATTAGCGCTCAAAAATGTGATTTGCCTAAGGATGGCAACGTGAATACGGATGCAAATAATAAAAACGTAATCAATCTCTCTTCGAAAATCCTGAATGAAGCGGAAATCATCAAGCTATTATCCAAGGGTTTTAAACTTTTCTGTGGCAACAAAAATCGGTAAAGGCACTGAACTTTCGTAACTGGAATTGAGTCGGCTGTATTCAACAGTTTACCTGAGGAACAGGGTGACCGCTTCCGCGGCGAGGCCATGGTGCTTTTACACCAGAAAAATTCCTCCCACAAAACCCACTTTAACAATAGAGGAGAAAAAGGCCAGGTCGATCCTTGGAAAAGATGACAACGGTCAAAATCTTACCTGCCGACAAAGGCAACGCTACTGTGTAACTTGACTCAGTAGCGGTATAAAGAAAAAGATTGGCGGAAACTTTAAATACTGGCAAATATAACAGTTTTAAATAAAGACCCCGACTGATTCATTTTGATACGCAAAGTAGCAAAACACCTTAAGAAAACTTAAAGAATTTTTTTTCAGAATAAATTTTAGATCTAAATTAACTCCTCACCACTGCCAAAATTTTCCACCATATGTATGGCCTTCCCAAAATCCACACAAACCTACCAATCCCTCACCGGCCCATCATTAGTTCTCGTGATACACCTTGCAGGGAATTGTCTAAAGTCCTCTTGGACATCATAACACACCATTGAGGTAGGAAAAACTGACTCTTTCATCAAAAAAATCCAGGGAATTCGTAGAGAGGTCAAAATCGCCTAAAGTTGGACTGAAACTGACAAACCTGGTTAGTTTTGATGTCGAAAGTCAATTTACAAATGTACCAGTTCCCAGAAAACTCTCGGAATTATTAAATCACGTCTCAAAGAAGACCTAACATTAAAGGATAGAACTAAACTTTTCCGCGTGCCCAGTAATTATGGAAACTGTTTAGAACTATGCCACTCAATGCAATTATTTTGAGTTTAGAGGGTAAAATTTACCGACAAGAAGAGGGGATGGCAATGGGTTCTCCACTGTCTCCTATTTTCGCCCAGATACTTTATGGAGGAATTCAGAGCGAAAAGCTTTGGCTTCAGCTCTGTTCAAAACCGACGATTTTGTGTTGAGGTTATGTGGATGATACCTTTGTTATTTTTATCTCATGGAGACATTGAATTAAATAATTTTTTGAATCACACATTAATAGTATTTCTCCTTCCATCCGCCTCAACAATGGAAGTGGAAGTCCAAAACAAGCTTCCCTTTTTGGATGTGTGTGTATTAAGAGATAGGGATGTCCTTATGACAACTGTTTTTCGAAAGATAACACACACAGGAAAATATTTAAATTATTCAATCCAACCAGCAAAAATCTGTCAAAGAAGGAGTAGCCTACTCGTTGTTTGAATAGAGCAAAGAGCTTTGTGCTCAGATAAAGATGGACAAAAAGAAGAATTTAAAGAAAATTGAATCGGATCTCAGAAGCAATGGGATACCCTCAATTATTAATTAATAAGTGCAAACGAACCAGATAGAAATCATTCCTGATTCAGAAAAAACAGAATTAGTTGATTAATTTGCGTTATATGTCAGATGCCCTTATGTGCCGGGATTGATCGGAGAAAATTATGAAGAGTAGGTAGAAAGTAACAACTTTAGAACCTGCGTTTAAAACACACAACACTCCTTCGACAAAGTCTCGTAAAAAAACAAAAACCAAAAAATGGCACAACATATGATTGCCAAAAACTGAGTGTTTACAGTATAAAAAGATAGCTGCAAATAGGGAATACATAGTCGAGACAAAAAGACCACTAAACAAGAAGGATAAAAGAACACAAAGAAAACACGAGAAAGGGTTTTCACAAGAAAATTCAAAAATGTTGCACACACATTGTTGGTCCGAATACCATCATAATGAATTGGGCATGAAGGCCCACATAATACATCGGGAACCACATTTCTTCAAAAGGAAATTAATTGAGGCAAACATACATTAAATTTAGGCAAGTCCAAACCCAATCCCAGTCCAAAACCATCAGTCGAGATTAGGCCGCTTTTGGTTGCCAATTCTAAAAATGAACAAAAGAGAATACCAAAATTATCAAACGGATCGGATATTTGCAATAAACCAATGCGGAGTCACAATATTGGTTTTAAGAAGTTCATCTCGCATAGAACCAATAAATAACGAAAGGGGCCCATACCTGTTCCCCTTCCCTTGTATTTCCGCCATCTTGTTTTAAGCCGGCCGTCACGATTACCATTGGCTATACCCCCTTCTGGTCAGCTCGAAAATGGTTAGGTAGAGCGAGTGAAGACATATTGTGAGACCTGTATTCCGTATTTTAGTTTTAATGATAGGTTTTTTTGTAATATTTTTTATTAAGTGCATGTCTTTATTAGTGTTAGTGAAGTTGACATACAACATGTAGGTTGTGATTCCTAGACTCAGGCGTGCCACACACGCTTTAGTAAGATTTGTTTATTTTAACCTAGTTTGTAATTATGTATTAGGTTAGTGTCTTTACCCTGAAGAAGAGATTCATATTGCAGATCTCGAAACGTAGTGTTAAAAGTAACTAGTGTTCTATTCAGGCTAATTAGTTTTTGCGTTTAATTTCCTTTACTAGTTAGTCGTTTATCTCACAGCGTTTTTTTGAAACATTTCTAATAATATAGCTAATTAATAAAATGCTGTATTGTATTCTGTGGTTAAATAAATATTACTTTAAAAATTATTGTTTATTTTTATGCAAAATGTAAAACTCAAAATGTAACAAGTTTCCCGCATCGTGTATAAACATTTGTCAAATTAATTGGAGTGAGGTTACTAGTTCAGATTCGATCTGTTTAGGGTAACTTAGGTTTGAAGTGTGGTAACAGTTTTAGTCTTATAGAGACTTACCCCTGAGAGTTTTTATCGTTAGTTTTTTCTTTTTCTCACGATAGTACTAATAATCACTACTTTACACACCTGGGATACTTTAACTTAGGCGTTCCATATAATCTTTTAAAATGTTTTAATGCATAATGCTGAGAAGGCTTAAAGACAAACATATATAAAATGTACACCTACCTAGAATTATGACCTAAAGTATTAATAGTGACAACAATCCAAGACCTAACGGAATGGACTTTTGTAGTTAAAAAATCTATCACATAAATATTTTAAAACCGTTTTAAAATTACCATGTATTTGCCATCCGTCGGCTGGATCAGGTGTTTCATATAGACTGCAACCTTAACTTTTGAATGAATGTAAATTCCACTCTGGTTTTTTATTAATATAAGAGTAAAAATACTGGTGGTTTAAGAATGAGGTATAGTATCTTAGTAGCAGACGAATGTGGTTAATAATACACAATTGGAGTAATTCTCCAGAAACAAACTTTAGCATTTGGACTGTATCGTAAAGGGCCTAAAAACTTTTGATCTTGGATCGTAACAATAGATTGTAAATAATTAGTGAAAATTGGTGGATTTTGTAGTGTGTTTTTAATTGTTTAAATAAGGAAACTAAAAGAAAAAAAACGTTATAATAATCAAATGGTATAATAATCATAATTGAAGGCTGTAAAAACAAACACTACAAAATATATAAAAATTAAAAATTGTATTAAACTCAGAAAATAAACTTTGTGTAAGGCAGTGTAGCGAAAGTTGAGTTTAATTTTCTGCCTGATAAGATCCAATTATATGTCTAACTACATTTACACTGCAAAGGCGTCCTTCCAACAATGTCAGGGGTCTTACAAAGATAATCTAAATGGTTTACACTAATGAAGGTTAGTCTTTATAACGACAGTTTAGTTAATGTCATTTTATTTGCAAATTAAATTATATCATTGATTATTTATAAAACGGATAATTTTAATTGAAAAATGTAGTCGTCAAAAATAGGTGAAAATATAGATATAATTTCACTGTTTTTTGATGGCGGATGTGAGTATATCCCGGCCAACTTTAACATTACTTTGATGAATTGAGCCTATGTGCCCCAATCTACAATGTTCGAAGACTATTTTAAAATATTGGTTAAATGTTTAAGTAATTTTCCAGGTCCCCTTAATAAATAAATGTATTTGACGACTAAAACTTGCTACAATAAGTGCTAAATCAAATATTTTTTAATTTCAAAGTTTCGTAAATTATACTGAATCAATCTTTGAAGTCACAAACACTGAAGTGATTCTAGGGGCTGGGTTCAGGAAAAATATCATTCCCTTATTTCATATCCTCTAAACTTACTAGAAATATGACGGT
>NW_025786180.1:0-17962 GCF_021130785.1 Homalodisca vitripennis | reverse complement strand
AAAACGTTCGGTCGGCCGATTTTAATTGTCCAATGCATTGTTACGTATTTTGAGGGAGGGAGGCGGAGGCTTGCAGTGGCACAGAAGTAGAACTAACCAAGATAAACTCAACTGGTGTCAGATGTAGCTCACAAACATATGTTGATCTTCATTCACAATTTTAAGAACCACATCGCGTAAAATACGATATTTAGAGGTTATCAGTTCTTGATTCAAGAAGCTGTCAAATTAACCCTTTTACTGCCAGACAATTTTGTTACTACATGCGCCCAACCTGCCAGGCTGTTCATCATGGGCATGTACCCAAACTGCCAGGCCAATTTTGGACATTTTGCAATGTTTCACATAAAAATTCATAGCTTTGCTATTTATAGTCATTGAAAGCTAAATAATGCTTTGTTTTTTTCCTCAAGAAATGTAGTATTTAATACAATATCTAAATGTACAATTCAGGAACTTATAATATTTTTGAAACAAAATATGTACTTACCTTTTATATAATTTTTTTTTTTTAGTTTGACTTGAGATTATATTTTGTAAACTTCATTCAATATAAATTAAAGTGTTTTATTTTGAAGCTCAATACTATTTTAAGCAAATTAAAAAAGAAGGTACTTTGGGATTATACCGACCACACCCAGACATGAATCGTTATTTCACATTTCGTTTCTACTGATTACTAGATTAGCGTAGAACAATATTTCGTCAATATAAAACAGGAATTGTCTTATCGCAAACACCTCCCCATCCTCAGACAGAGGTCAAAGTCGAGCGTCTAGTAGATAACGTGATTGCAGAGTCTCGCCGCCCGTTCAGCTGGTGCATCGCTTTGTTGTACTTCCGTGTTTTACCTCTACATTTCTCCAAACACAAAATTCAACAAAAACAAACATTTACCAAACTAAACTTTTTATTAAAAAAACACTCAAAACTTGTTTTTATTCTTGATCACATTCCGCCACCCAAAATGCGAGTGCCTCCGGCCATCAGCGCGGGCTTCGACAGCACCTTCGGTGCTGCCCCGCGCTGATGTCGACGAAAGAAAAACATCCCTCGAGATAGTACCTATCAGTAAAATATCAAATTCTAGAGGGGCTAATCAGAAATATAAATTGAATTGTAATGGAAAGGCAATGATGTACCGTGCAAATCACGTGATGCCGCGCGGCCTGCCGTAATCAGGATTCTCGAGAAAGATAAGATAACAGCGACAACAATACCGATCACAATACCTGGAAATGCTTGTAAGTTTGTAATTTTGTAATTGAAGAGTTGTTTTTTCGTTCTATCATGTTTGTTTCTATAAATTTCTATTTTTGTGTTCTTCATACTGGTGTGGTCGGTATAATCCCAAAGTACCAAAAAGAAATTATTTAAATGATCTTTAAAATTTAAATATGTTTTTTATGACTTATGTATTACAAACTCACAAAAATTTTAAAGGCAATCTGAAAATAACACACACTGTAACAATCTGCTTCAACCAAGTTATTGTCCTTATTCAACTATTCTAAAACTTGTTTTTAAGTTATTTCTTTTCTCAAAACTTAAAAATAGTTCCTTAGAATATTTTCTTAGGACTATTTACAAATCATTCTTGTCCATATTTACAAATAGAATCCATGTTAGCAAATTTAGCACGAGTGAAATGGGAAGCACTTATGTGTGCAATCCCTTCTTGCACTTTGTACACTGGTACGTAGACTTTTTCCTCTTACCACCCGCCTTTGTACTGGCAGCACTACACACACAGCAGTTTTTTTTCTTTATTGTGTTCAATTTTTTCAAAAAACTTGCTTGAATCTGCATCACCACCACCTCGGTTTGGTTGGAGTACCTCTCGGATTAGGGCCGAGTCTGGGTCCATGTCTGCTTTCCTGATCTTGTATCCACTCCCTGCCCATTTCCTCTACAACTGATGCTATAAAATCTAAATGGCTTAAAGGCTTTGTCGTGTTTACTTTATACAGTAAGTATGCATTGAGCATCATTCTACCAAACAAGTTGAGGGCTACTTTCTTCCAGAACTTCATATTTTTTCGGTCATCCTGGTACTGGTACAGCATCTGGTCTGCACCATCAACTCCTCCCATAAATGAGTTATATGCTCTTATAATGGAAGGCTTTGTAGAAATATGTACTTTGTTACCTCTTCTCTTGGATTTTGTTACGGACTCAGCTTTGCCACTGGTTGATAGTAGTAATACCTGCTTTTTTTGGCTCTTTTTTTTCACGGTAACCCAGTAGAATCAGAGGATTTCTCCTCATGTACTTAGTTTCACCAACTGAAAATTTTGTCTTCATTTGTTTCAGGAATGCCTTTTCGGTTGTGACAAGGTGTACCTGTTACATATGTACCTTTCTTGTATAAATATTTTGCCAGTTTAGTAGACGAAAAAAAGTTATCTATATAAATGTGGTAACCTTTTTCATAAAGATTAGCTTTTTTTCATGAGAGTGTCTACAACTGAAAACCCCAAACCTCTCCTGGTTATCAAACTCTTGTATTCACCTTCAGCTCTCTGGTAAACAAATAAACTAACACAGTAGTGTGATGCTGCTTTCGCACAGCATCCACAACTTCACACCCCAGCGATGGTGTTTCTTGGGCATGTATTGTAAAAGTTGTGAATGGGATTTTGTGGCAATCATACTCTCATCCACTGATTATGTTTTGACCAGGTGTGAAGTGAAGTTTTGAAAACACGATTCATGTGATTGACTAAAGGTTTGAACCTAGTACAGGGATCATATCCATTTTCATTTGGTTTTGGCAGATTTCTTGTGTCAACAAGGTGGAAAAATTGCAAAATTGCCTGAAAGCGGTTTCTGGTGAACATACGGGAGAACCAGGGAATGATTTGACTTTGAGAGGTCCACCAATAGGACTCAATACTAGGCATGTTTTTAATTCCCATATTTATCAAAACGATAATAAAGGCATATATTTCTGACGGAGTGACTGATCTCCAGACTTGTGCTCGGCTGTGCCTTTTTAGCTTGTCACGGTTAGCTTCAATAAATTCTCTGGCATACTTATTAGTGTACTAAACTATTATGTCAATTAGAGAAGCCGTGAAAAACAGTTTTGAAATAAGAGCATGGGGGTGAGTCTTTTTCAGGGCAATGTATTTGGGCCTGGAAGTTCATGAAAACTAAAAATTTGGTCTGGTCTATGCAAATGATCATTAGCTTCCGTAACCTCAATCCATCCCATTTCATCCTCTGATTCACTAGAAGTGTTTATTTCTTCATTAGGGGGCATTTCTGACTCATTTAGGCCAATAGGATGAGCGGGTAGCCTAGGCCTAGATTGCATATGTTGCCTATTTCTAATTGGGACGTCATTGTCACTGCCATCAGAATCGGAATCAGAAATATACTGACTGAAATTATGGGTTAGCCCTAGTCCAACGATTACCTGATGATGTTCCAGCTTTCATTGGGGATCGAAATCGGGGTCTACATCCGTATCTTCAACATCAGAACTGCTGTCTGAAGAATGGCCGAGGTTGGAAATGTCACTGACAAAACTGTCACTCAAATAGTCTTCTTCAATAATATTTCTGATGGTTCCCTCACTTACGGGAGATCGAGACCTCTTCGTATTCAATATATTATCACATTACACTCGTAAACACCAAATAAACCACATTAATTACTCTGATTCAAATGTATACAAACACGATAACCAAAGCTCACTCGGTGACCATGGCTGATGTTTGCACTCAGCGCTACTAGCGGCACAAATGCCAACTATACCAGCTGATGTAAATCATCTGTTAATAGAATATTACTTTTACAACATGTGTTACGTATTCTGTGCTTCATTCTGAACACAGTAAACACAAATAAAAGACAATTATGTGAACTTCTATATTATTAATTAATTATTTTACGAACGTCCGGAAAAAAGGACGCTGGCAGTTTAGGCGTAGATTACCGACGTCCGGTTTTAAAGGTCGTTGGCAGTTTAGGTATAGTTTTACAACGTCCTTAAAACGGGACGTTGGCAGTGAAAGGGTTAAGTTCTTGGGATCGGAAAAATTATTTGTTAAATTTTCCCGGTTCTCAGAAAAATTCCTGGCTTATTGCCGTTTTTTCCAGTCGGGTGGCTATCATGTATCACTGTAGATATATTGATAAGACCCTTATTCGATATATGAATCTTATGGATCGATGATTATACTAATTGATATAAAATCCAGTTCCTCTTATCGTATTCTAACCCCCTGTTTGACACACGGAGTGGAGATTCTCCATCTTTATTTTTGCTAGTGTGGTATTAAAAATAAAGAGTAGGCCTAATTGAATAGTAAAATAAATTTCTTTGCTAAATTGCACTTCAGTTTTGCATTAATTATTTAATACAGTTATTAAAGCAAGGTTATTAAAGGTAAAATTATTGAATAAGATAAATTATTAGGCTACCTTTTTATTCTTTGTTGACTATTAACGCAACAACACGCTCAGGTGTATTTCCCGCAAAATCTTTCAATATTCCTCACCATCACACAATTCTGGGGCTGATCAGAAATATATAATTGAATTGTAAGTTAATGGATTGTAAAAAAAGCGATATATAATGTACCGTTGCAAAAAACGTAAAATTAATCATCATGATGACCGCGCGCTGCACTGCCGTAATCAGGATTTCGAGAGAAGAATAAGATAACAGACGACAACAATACCGAATCACCAATACCTGGGAAATGCCTTGTTGATCTGATGGAATGGTTAGGTATCTGTGTTGTTACTCAAATTACATCGTTTTATTAACGTTCTATGTTCATTGAAAAAAGTTTAAAGGCGAATCTGAACCTCTTTAACAATAATCTTATGTAAGTTTTTAATTTTTGTTAATTTATTCTATCATTATGTTTAGTTTCCTGATAAAATTTTATATTTTTTGTGTTCTTCATACTGGTGAAATCTAATCTAATTGGTATAATCCCAAAGTGCCGATTTATTTTAGTATAGTTTCCAAATATTGATTTGTGAATTATATTGATAACATTAACATCACATCGTCCATCCGACAACTATACAAAAACTGTTGCCCGTGTCACTATTTAAGAAGTTAGTGAAAAAAATTCATAAACTGGACTTCTATATGTGAGGTAGGACTTTTTGAAAATTTTGGTAATTTAGGTTTTTTTTTTTAAGGCGGGCTAGATATAGTTTTTACTGGCGATATATAAACAGAAAATCCAGCCATAAATGTTTTTTTAATTTAGTTTGTGCTAAATAAAATGTCCTTGGAAAAATTTAAACTTTTTTTTTTTCTAAATTTTAATTTTTTTTTATAAGTATTATTAAATTATCTATTATATGCAACTACAATTTACCAACTGAACAAGGGCATTTTAATAAAGCAAATAAAATGAGTAAAGGAAAAATCATCAATATCCTGTTTAAAAAAAATAAAAAAGTTATGATACTATTTTTGTGAAAGCTTTCTAAAACTACTGAAAAATAGCCCATTTTTTCATTTTTTTTATTTTTTGTTTTTTTTTTTTTTTTTTTTTTTTTTTTTTGGGGGGGGTGGCGTTTCTGGGTAAAGGCTACTTTTTGGAAAAATAGGCTGGCGTGCAAAGGGTTAAAAAAAATTTGTTATGGTTAATTTTACAGATAATAGTGTAATTCTAGACGTTTAATCCTGAACACAATAAAACAACTATTATTAAAATCTTTTATTTATAGCCTAATTGCTTTTATTTTTTATATTTTTAATGAATTTTTTTTAAAAAAAAAAACCTTGCGCGAAGCCTCCTAAAACAGCCCGACACTACACGGAAAAAAAAAGTGGAACCCGCCAGTTCTAGGGTTTAGAGTAAGCATCAAAACATGTGGGGGGGTTTGGCTCCTAGTATCCACCATGGGTGAGAATTCTTTCCAAAAAAATTTCACAAAAGCTGTGTACTTAATTGATGTTAATAGCTGGTGGCAATTTATAAGATATTGTTTAGGTTTCTTTGATATTCTAAAAGTCTAGGCCCATAGGTAAACATTAGTTGGTTTATCTGTTGTTATTGTAATGTTTAGGTGGAGCCTATTGGTAAAATTTGGTGATATTATTCGATTCTTCTTGTTCCGGGTATCATTTTAATTTAATTAACTCTTATTAGTCTACGATTTTTTACATACAATTATTGAAGCTGCGGATAATATATTGAAATAGTATTCCGATGAGGTGTAGAGCTAAGGCCGTTTATTAAAAGCCTCCCCTCAATGTATTACCAAAAAAAGCTTTGTAAATTGCTTGCAGTTCCATTTAAGTTTTCAAGCCTAGCCTCTGGACAAACCTAGGGAACAGAATATTTTAGAGAAACCTGGAAATGTAAGCAATTCTTTTTTGTTTTTCCAAATGTGCTGTAACGTGTACTGCCATTTTACTACTTATGCTAACATAATTTTAATGGCATTTTAGTTAAGCTTGTAAGCCTCAAACACCGGTGTCAGAAATTTAACAATAGTTATAAAGTTAATAGCAATTCTCAAAAAAAATACTTAAAATTAAACTTTAACTATAAGAACTTACTGTGCTTTTAAGGAGACAATATGTATCCAATAGCTTCACACTTAATTAGGGAATTAACAAACAATAATAACAGCACTGAGGGGTACTTCTACACGATCCCATTCACAGTTAAGTTGACCGCTTCAGTTCAGAAACGTCAGAAACATCACTCCATTAAACTTCAAACAAACAGTAAAAAAGGACCGATAACTATGGTTAAGGTCCATCGGGGGTCTTTTATCATTCCCACATATGCATTGCAAATCATACATGCAAAGAGTATGAAATTATGTAGTATGTTCTTGTGGGTTATCACAGACATACTGTATGAGATGGAAAAACTAAGACTTTCCTTAAACCTATAGATTATGTATCAAACTATGAGTTGTTTGGTTAAGCCAAAGGCTTTTATTAGTCCTATGGATAGGGACACTCTTTATACTTGCTTATAAAGATCTATTACAACATATGTGATGCTAATAAAATGCGTGTTTAGAAAGGCGAATCACGAAGATATATCAATAAAGCAACTGTAAACAATTATTCAGGTTAAAAACCAAGAACTAATTTTTTATCTTCTGAGTTATGACCTGGCCATTGACAAAAAACAGGTGTGGTGAAACATTGTCCAGAACGACAGAAAAGTATGGAAATTTTCTTGACATTATATGGCTGACACATATCATTTTAATGTTTAACAAAATGTTTGTCTTTTTTAATTAACCGAAAATGTTATTTAGATTTTTTTTTAATATAATTAAATTTTGTTTTCTAATTATGGATTTTCAATACATCGATTACGGACAAAACCCCACGTAAGATATTTAATGGTAAGGAAGGGTCAGATTATTCTATTAAGTACTAAGTATACCTCTTATTCAATTTTAATTTTAAAATAGTGAAGATGGAGTAATCACGCCAAATTTAACCCTCTCTAATTAATTATTTGGAAAGTTATCGTGCATTACAAGAAGGACTCAACTCACAATGACAGAAATCTAACTTCGTTATCAACTGGGAGGAAAAGGAGTTTTTCCGTGACATTATGCCATCGTTTTTAGTGATACATAAACATCAGTAACACCAAATTTTATATTCCACTAAACGGTAGCTAAAAATTGATCCGGAAAATCCTGATTTCCCCTTCACAAACCCATCCAATCACCAAAACAAAACCAAAACAAAAAATTAATTTTAAATTTATTACATCTCTGTGGCAAATACCCACTGTTATTTTTTACTATCAATTACATTTATTATAACAACTTCCTTGTAATACATTCTACACACAATTGGACATCAAACAGGAAATTCTCTTGCGGTCTGCAAATATGGTGTGTAATGACATTATTACTAGCATATGCAGTAAACTCGTCCATGTTGTGGCGATGACGACCACACGTAATTTAATTTTTAAAAAGTTTCTCGGGTTCTAATGCGGGGACGACGGTGAAATGGAATCTAGACCTCAGGTTGCTGTAATAAAAATATCTCTCCTCGGAGGTGTGCCAAATAAAAACAATTTAGTTTATTGCGGAAGAACAATTCGAATTTTTAGTTGCATAGATTTAGAATCAGTTTGAACAATTCCAAATTTTTGAGAACGGGAGAGAGAGCGAGAGTGCGATTTCACGCGAGCATGACTGCGTTCAAAACCCTGGCGACGACTGCGACTCAGAACAACGAACTCCAGGGAGCAGCTTTGTTCCAGACGCTACCCTCAGCAAAGTCCTGCCTGTTAACCACGCCAGTAACTGCGCAGCAACTCTGGGTATTGGACAATTCCCAGGCTTACTGCTGACAGACTAGGACTTACAATTCATGTGCTGAATTAAAATATATATCTTTCTCCACCAGCAATGCTTAACCTAATAAGTCTTGCTGCATATATTCATGACTTGTTACTACAATTAAATGTTATGCTGAATAAAAAAGAAATCATTACTGATAATGTTAATATTTTAAAATTTGGCTGATTAAGACCCGGCAATACGGATGTTTACCGGTCTGGTCTCAGAACTAAAAGCCTGGGGTCGTCACAACACTATACCCCCCACCTTAAAACCATACTTGTCCCCAAGTATGAGGAACCATCAGCCAGCAGACAGAGGAAAAGTCTCTAATCTGCAGGGGAGGACACTACTGTATATCCACGGACCAAACTCCCTCCCCACAACTACATCTATAACCAATCAACCCCATCCCGCAAACCCACCTACGCTCACCCCCACCGCATCCCAATAACCAACCCCCCAATCAGAACCTCCCCCGGTGTCCTCCCAAACTACTATACTCCCCCCCCCCCTTCATGTCCCCCGTCTCACCTAATTCGAACAAACCAACTAACCTGCACGGCACGCACACAACACCCTTAAATCACACCCCACGCAAATACAGGCTTACAACCGCCCCCACACACCAGGACATACTACGCTCCTCAATATCAAGCCCCGTCCTTACCTGTCAGCTCCCCATTCACACTCACTGACCCAACTACGACTACCTAACCCTTAACACCTATAAAGTCACTACGTCGTACACCACGGGAACTAACCCCTTCTTCTACACCTTAACAATCTAAAATACTTAACCGTATCAAGTTGAACTAACAACACAACAACCTTTGATAATTCTGGGATTTTGTTTTTTTTGATATGCACTACCAGGATAACAAAGGTTTAGATGGGTTTAATTTTAATAAATTAAAAAATATTAGTTGATAACATCACCACATTATACAGAGCCATCAATTAAAATTAAACTAAATTATTAAGGTGGTAGTCTTCTTTGTGAATTTTGAACGCTAACTCCCCCATTCCCTGGTTAAGCCTCGTGGGTTTTTCACTCGGGTCCGGTTTCTCTCAGTCCACGCCCTACGATGGATTATAATGGAGTTATCCTGAGTTATTTCACTTGTACGATGACTATAACACAAAACCATTAATAATATACACAGCCAACAAGTAGCTAATGTCATGAATTGACATCAAAACTTAACTAACAAAATAAATCAAATAAGAAACATCCTTCATGAATAGTACAAAAATTGCCTAAC
This sequence comes from Homalodisca vitripennis, assembly GCF_021130785.1. Taxonomy (NCBI): domain Eukaryota; kingdom Metazoa; phylum Arthropoda; class Insecta; order Hemiptera; family Cicadellidae; genus Homalodisca; species Homalodisca vitripennis. Next base: position 8,387 of record NW_025786180.1, on the reverse strand, counting down.
ATCTTAATCGTTTTTATTAAGCTACTAAGGCATCGACCAAACCATTACAGTACTACATTCCATAAGGGCCCTGCCTACAAAAGGACTTAAAACTAGTGGCTCGACCCCAGTTTAGCTGGGTGGGCCGTTACACTGTAAATGCGAGGGGGGTCTCTGGAAAAAGCGGTTCAAAAACCTTTTCATCTTTTAAAAAGTTTTTTGCGTTGACGTTCTTCTGAACATTCCAACAACTGGAGGACACAGTTCCTCACACTTCTCGACCTTCTTCAGGTTCATTGGCAGAAACAACAACAAAAAAAAACTAAAACTAAAAGGTTACGGCCCCCCACGCTTGGGGTTTTTTTTTAAGGGCATTGTGGACCTGGGGGCTCCCCAAGGTTTTCACTCTCGCTTACCCCTGGAAACAGGGTAGCTCACCGAGACCTTCCTCCTACCATTTAGATTACATTCTACTGATGCCTTAGAGCTTAAAAATTAAAATAAGCCAAACATGTTCATATAAAACCTCACAATTCACATAAAAGAAAACTAACAAACGAATTACAACAATTACTACTTCGGCCTACTGGAGACGTTACACCGCTTAGTTGGTTGCGCAAGCCAACCTAGGCAGTTGCGACAAGTTATTCTAACAATTAACTGTTGAATGCATGGTGATCAAGCCAACAATGGGTTACACAGTCCAGAACTTTGGGGTAAATGGTAGTATCAGGGTTAAGGGTATTTTTGGATGGCCGGCAGGTCCTTATTCCTGTGCCCCATGTGGTTGTCTCACATGTTTTATCTTGACTTACATTTTGTCAATCGCTTAAAAAATTAGCCAATTATCGAATAATTTGGAAAAATTATATCTCCAAGTCTGCCTGATCAGAACACAAGAAAATCAGTTACACATTCCACAACACTACAGTTTAACAAATTAAAATGTTACATCTAAAAACATGGTTACATCAACAATCACCAATCTAACATAACTACAAGTATATTCCTTAATACATCTTCCAGTGTCTCCTTTAACAACTGTCCCGTGTGCACACATCTCTCAACACAACTTGACTAGTCAACCACAATTAACACAAATTGATCATTCCTTACTCAAGGCCTTTGAAAGATTATTCTGTCACAGCATTAACACGAATGTCTGGAGCAATCGGTATGGAGTTTGCCAAGCAAAACTTCCTCACCATACCACAGTGTGTTGAGGGACTCACACTTATTCAGAGTGTCATTACTCACAGTTACAAAGCTTGTATCACGTCCCGCAGTCGCTCGAGATTAACAACTTCGACTGCCTCCACGTTCTGTTCAACATCGTTTATCTCTCCAGGGTTCACACCCTCTTGGTCTCCTTCAGGACTGTCTAGTGACGTCAGGCCTCTCACTTTTGCGAAGACCTCGGTCAGAGTGGCGGAGCGACGCTGTCGGCGACGGTTCCGGCGACTCGACCACCATGCCATCACAGGCATAACAAATCTGTAACACATGTACACAAGCATCAGGGTTGACACTAACCCAAAACTACCAGCAGCTGCCACTTTTGCAGCATAAAATCTTCGACCAAACAGAATGTGGGACTTCAGATGACGGACTACGTCCTCCGGACGGTACTCCTTAACACCTAATGTGCCCAGCCGTTCGTTCAGTCCCTGCAGGACTTTCACAGCCGTTTCCTGCTCAGAGCTAAACAGCTCCTTCTCCTCGCTTGTGTAAATTTCATCCACATTTGGAAACACAATTTCACTTATCTGTTCTGAGAACACAGAGCTGCCGTGAATACGGGCAGGCACCTTGAATTCTTCAGAGACAACATCACACATATCAATTCCTCTAAATTCACCGACCCCCTTCACTACCGCGGAAGTTATATTCAGGGTCCCGTCACTAGTTAGACAGTTCAAAGTCAATCTGTGCTCCTCTGAGGCACTGTATATCCATCGGCTTGGAGTTTTGACAAGTACCGGGGACCTTAATCCCGATATTAATTTTCTACCACAGAGCCTCACTTGCTCGTAATGAAACATCTCAACCGCACAATTTGGTCTCTTGCTTACGCTTAACAGGACATTCGATAACGGGCAAACAATCAGTTGTTCCCCTCGACACTCTCGGTCGAATTCCAATTGATTGTACATCGAGTACATCAACCGATCCTTACTGATCAATAATTTTTGGGTACCAACTTCCCACTGGGTCCATACTTTGAGAGAGGCATCATACACCGGATAGGTAATAATATCATATAATTGGAACATCTTATTATCGTTTGAAAGAGGCAACCTCATCACTACCCTTAGGGTGTGAATTGTTGTATAACTATGAACAACTACAGCAGAATAAAATTGATGAATATTTTCTAATTTAACAGGTGAATACAATTTAGTCGTTGGAGGTATAACCTTTTCGATTTCCTTCAAAATTCTTAGATACTCATGAGGTGTTAGCAAGTTACTGTCAACCTTCCCAGCTGCTAAGCTCTCAATTGCTTGATGGAATTTAGTTATCTTTCGTCTTGCACTACTTACTGTTTCTTTAGTATCCGAAAGCGCAGAACTTAACTTCAAATATTCAAAAAGAGTTTTTAACTGATAATGAGCAGCATTTGCTTGTGTGAAAATTTAACCATTTGTTCATGCATATTAAGATATTTCATATGAATATTCTTTCAATATAGAAAATATACGCTTATTTTGTATTGTTTTCTAATGCATTCTGTGAGATTACTATCTATCACTACCTGCATATTTGCTAGACACAGTCTACACTGCTCCTTCTTTACTGATGCACTATTTCTCGTTGATGTATTAAAATTAACTCAGTTTCCAGATACTAATTTCGAAATTCGCTATTGCGTCAAGTGTACCAAACAGAGAACTTTAACAATGGACTTCCTCAGCACAAACTCGTTCTCTCAATTGACCTTGTGGAAGCAGTTTTATTAATCATCCAATTTAGGAAAGATGATCAATCACTAAGAAGAATGGAAAAGAGTAACTTCAAATTTATTATCGATTTAAAACTTATTAAAAGAATCACCAGTTACCAAGCAGTACAAGATTCCCTCTTTCAATCTGCGTCAAGTAGTACTGCAACGTGACCCCAATGGCTGTCTCACAAGCACACTCTGCCTCTTCAATATGACCCTTTGCTGGAAGCAGCTTGTTTACTAACTTCCAGGATTGGTCGAAATCATCCAAAACAGAACTAAAATTTATATCAGTTTTCTTTTAACACGAACACCAGTCCATCTTCAAGCTTCCTTTAGATATCAAAACCTAACACGGCTCAAATACCCTCACGGTATTACTCACAAAAAGTTCGCTATTCACGCACACCGGCCCGCTTAAATCAAGTCACTTTCGTTGCTAAATCTTCAGATCGTCGAATTCACTGGATATCAAGTAGTTTTGTCATCGGAGCTACAGCGGCTCCACGTTTGATGAGCGACACCTGAGCACCGGTATCGAATTAATATCTTTCCCTCGGCATTATCCACACGCCCCATGGCAACTAGTTCCTCGGCTAAATCTTTCACAACCGGAACTATTCGTATTTCTTTATCTACTCGGGCGGTTTCACGACTCTTAACTAAGGCTCCTACTCTAGGTTCACAAGTGTTCTTTCCAGTCGTTACATTTATTTTCGTCGCCTTGGCCTGCGGTTGTGGCTCATTTACATCGCGGGGACGGGTGGCGTGCGAACTCCACTGGCCCCCTGCCCCTTTTTCCCTACTGACTAGCACTATGGAGTGCTGGTATGGAATAACATCATTTTTACACGCGACAATCACTTTTTGTCTGTGCCCTGGCTTATTACATCGCCAGCACCTCGAGTCATTACTGGGTCTACCTAAATCCCCTATTGTCCCGACACTCACGAGACGTGTGCCCCGGATTATCTGGCACCGATACAACAAACAAGGTCAGTTTGAAAAAACCTTCCGTTCATCCTGTAGCGCGAGACGGATCTTTCGATTGCTTCAAAATGTGATCAATTGCCACCGCGCTGTAGTGACGGCTTCATCGGATGTTAGTAGGGAATTTTTTAGTCTCGCACTGAATCACCAACGTGTCCAATAAGACCTCGGGTAAAAGCATTCCAAAGCTTCATACGATCGGCTTCTTCCCTAAGTGCAGCATTAACTTTCTGGAATTATGCAGTGACTCGCACTGTCCTTTTTCATTTACAAATGTCCGCACTCGATAGAAAAAAAAAAAAAAAGAAAACAGCAAAAACATCAATCGTTTCACACCCACCGTTGCTGTAATTACAGACAACTGCTGGAATTAAAAACAATCTTTCCGGAGAGCTTAGTCACTAAACCGTTTCTGTGTCAAAACACATCTATACATCCCGCATAAGTACTCAACCGGCCGAGGGATCCTGCCGATCCGAAATAAAACTCATGGCGTTTCCAGCCAATCTCAATTTAGCAACCCTTAATTTTTACGAGTCGTTTGCCTCCAATGACTTAAATCACCGACATTGTCGAATACTCTCAAAGAAGTGGAGAACAGCCCTTCCGCCGTGCTTTCCTCCATCAAAGGTAGTGCGATCGAGCCTACCATGACAAAACGTAGGTCTATCTGTATGACCTCGCAAAGTATCCTACCACATGGTGTTTCAGGTGGTCACTTTCGATTCCAACCTAGCATGACCAAGAAGTCTCCAACCGTTCAATTACCAGCATCAATGGCTTCCTGGAGGTCCATTTCTTGCCCTCCAATACTAACGCGACCAGCCATTGTCAATCAGATTCAGGCACTACTTTACTTTCAAATAGTGTGACAAGGTCCCAACTTAGTTATCCAAAAATAATTTTAAAAGATTTTTCTCCAATTAAAATCTTTACAATAAAATAATTATGTGCTCTACTCTCCCGATTGTGAAAAGTAAATTAAAATCAAGAAATAATTTTAATTTAATCGACTTGCAATCAATCACTCAACTTTCAATTCACGCTCTAAATCAACTCCACTTTAATTTGTCGTACTCCTGAACACTAATCAAATAACGAAGTTACACCAACGAGTTTAATTCTAAGTCAAGACAACCTACTATGTCTGAGCAAAGAATAATTTCCCCAATAATTCAATATTTACATTTCCTTCAAATTACCCCAAAAAATATATAAAATACCTTTTTAACCTATCACTCAAATCATCATACAATTCATCACGAATGTCGAAACCTATTCCACAAAATTTAAACTTCTTTCTGTCTCGTGCCTGTAAAATAAACAAGGCAAACAAACTCAAACATGGTTTGCTGGTACCACCACGGACGAGAGGAAGAATTTAAACCATAATAAAAAAAATCAAAGGTCAAAACTTTTAACGTTAATTCGAAAAAGTTTAAAGTTTAATTACAATTAATAACTAACATCAGATGAACAATTTCCCAAAGTTTCAACAAAATATAACCAAGTCCAACGTTAATTTCTTCAAAAATATTTAAAATTAATAATTAAATTTCACTTCCCTTTAATGACTACTACCCCTTATCTTCCTTCTCATCACAACGTGGTTAGCACTCCTGCCCTGTACCGGTACTTTTGAGATAGCCTAGACCAAGTCAGAAAGGTTAGGTTATCAACTAATTTGTATTAATTAAGTTAGTATTCAAGAAGCAGTTAATTAAGGTTAATCAGGTATTAACTACCAGTTAAATCAGTACATTAAAACCTTAGAGTGTACGTTTTATTTTTGAACACATATCAGGTATAAGTAAATTGAATCATACTGAGGGACTAGTCCAATCAAACAAAAGTACTACCGAATAACTACGTCAATTATTCACAACTACCGAAATAACGATTGTCGATATTCAAGTAATCGACAACCGAATGCCTAACAAAGAATAAAACTAGTTAGTAATGTCGAAATGGAATTGTGGGAGCTTACAACAAGTATGGCGGACTATTAGCCGTCTATTGTTCTCAGCCAATATGGCGTCATCTATTACAAGTAGTGAACATTAAAATTCAGTATAAATTATAAAAAATCAACAAAACAAGTTTTTAATTAGTTTTAAATTTTAAAACCTTAAATTATCATTGACTTAGGTTCACCTCGTGATTTCAAACAATTTCAAATATTACGTTTTATAAACAGTTTCTAGGCTAGCATTATTATACGGGCAGAATAAAAATTACTTACCCAACATCCTTGTCCCGGCTTCTTGCACCAACTTTTCGCTTTCTTCAACGAAAACAAAGAACAACACTAATTTATTTTTAGAAAGACGAACCGACCGACAGAAACCACCTGACACAACCCCACACCTGACACCAAATAATGAGGCGTGACGACCACACGTAATTTTAATTTTTTAAAAGTTCTCAGGGTTCTAATGCGGACACGATGATGCGGAAATCTAGCCCAGGTTGCTGTAATAAAAAATATCTCGTCCTACGGTTCTGGCGCCAAATAAAACAATTTAGTTTATTGCGAAAAACACTTTGGAATTTTATTGCATAATTTAGGAATCAGTTGAACAATTACAAATTTAGAACGGGAGAGAGAGCGAGAAGAGCGATTTCACGCGAGCTTGACGCGTTAACAAACCCAGGCACGACTGCGAACTCAGAACAACGAACTCCAGGGAGCAAACCGTTGTTCCAGACGCGCTACCTCAGCCAAAAATTCCTGCCTGTTTACCACCCAGTTAACTGCGCAGCTACTCTGGGTATGGAAAATTACCAGGCTTGACTGCTGAAAGACTTGGACTTACAAAATCATGTGCAGAATTCATATATAATATTCTCTCCACCTGCCACTGCTTAACCTAATAAGTCTGGCTGCAAATTTAAATTCATTACTTGTTACTACAATTAAATGATATGCTGAATAGTAAAAATAAAATATCTTACTCGATAATTTAAAATTTTTAATTGGCTGATTAAGACCGCATACGATGTATACCGGACTGGTCTCAGAACTATATGCTGGGGTCGTCACAATGTACAGCTATGTTCACAATTTCAAGACTCTAGACCTTTTCATAGTTAAGTTAAATCAATAAAAAATATTGCAACTAACAGGTAGACAGCAAGAAAGTGAGTTTATAGCAGTTGTTTATTATACTTTTAAACTGCTATACTTGAGATTTAAATGTCCGATGTTTATCAATAACATCAGTCAACAAATCAGTAATTTTACTTGCTATGCGGATGGCATCGCAGGTTACGCTAACATGTTCAAGCTTTGTAAAAAAGCAAAGGAATGCAAGAAAATGGTCTTAGCATTTGTTTGATAATTTACTAAAATAATCACACGATTAACCCGTAAAATATATTTTGATTGACTACCAATTTGTTTATCCTGTGTTTCTTTCGTTGCCAACAGAGTTACCCATAAGACGTTAGACAGTGTCACTTTTTTTACAGAGATAGATCGGACCCCCAATCGATCATATTCAATACTGCCATAAAGGTAGTTGAAGTAAAGATCCACTAAAAATGTCAACCCTTTGAGACAACTCGTTCGACAGTTATCGAAGTACAGGCATACAGAAAGCAAATTTCGTTCATCAGCAACAACGGTAGAGGATTTGCTAAACGCTCAGTAAATAATAATTGTAATTATTTTTTAAAATAATTGGTAACTAATTTGCCAATTACTTTTCGTCCATGAATGTACACACTGAAATGAATGAATTTACACATAGAATATACGAACATTCAGTCAAATATTAATTTGAAAGACCACAATATATCCTTACTATGCCTTGATTTTTGTGAATATTTTATAAAATCAATATAAACGAAGTATTGCCGATGGAAACCGATATAATCGGAAATTCTGTGTCAAGTGGTTAAAAGTTAGTAATTTTATTTTTATACGTAGATTGACTAGGATAAAATTTTCTGCTAAACATTGAATTTATTTGTATACGTTTTAAACAGGTGTCGTGCACGCGCGTTATTGTGATGTAAACAATACCGAAAAGCGTAACAATACAGTAATAGCGTGTGCAATTTAATAACTTTATAAGAAATAAACTGGCTTCAAATACTTATACTACAATCAGCAATGTACTACTACCACCACTATCGGCACTGATTATTAACAAAAGTCAACAATACACGATTAGCATCAACAACGTAAGCTTTTAGAACTATTAAGGAACTATGATAAAGGAACTAAAAATCAACCGTTCAATGAGATAGCCGGTGGCATTCATTGATTGCCCTTAAACGATGTCTATTTCGATCGAAGCTTAGCAAGAGTGCATTATTGTTATTTCCTTAAAGGTTGTATAATAAATCGTCTTTCTACGAAAGATCCAACACAAACCTTGTGATAGACTGTCTATTTGTTGGTATAGTTACATTATCAAAACAAATAAAAAATAATAAAACTAAAATATGTTAAATTTTGAATTACGGG
>NW_025786179.1:0-16838 GCF_021130785.1 Homalodisca vitripennis | reverse complement strand
ACTACAGCTTTACGAGTAGATTTGTCCAATCTAGCAAAAAATAATTATACCCTTCCCTGTAACCGAGAGCAATAATTGTATGTCACCAATTGTCCTCATTAAAGTTGTTTTAGTTTTTGTGTACTAAATAATTCCTTGTTATAGGCAGTTAATTAAAGTTGTTTCGCACTATAAAACACCTTAGGTCTTTGCGCGGCACATTCCTTACAAAAAGCAAGTAGAGTAGACTTCAGATGCTCTCTACTTTGACCTTGCCGCCTTAGCCAAACTAACAGTGCTTTTCTTTTTTGAGTGTATATAAGAAATATTGGAAAACACACAATTTGGTTTTATGCCTGATATTTGTTCTTTGTAGGATACTCTTATGACAACGCACTGGATATCCTTATTAAAAATCTTAAAGGCTCTTGAATAACTTTCAAGCTTACCTTATTTCAAGATCTCAGGCATTTTTTATGTCTTCCAAATTCTGGCACAAATCCATCTAATATTGAATATTACAATTCCTATTGTATTGGTCTAAATGTGTTCTCAAGTCCCTCCATGCTTTTAATTAAAACGGGGATAGAACATTCTTTAGAAAGGGCTACAATCTTTGTCTAACAATTTTAGCTAATGAGAATCATCTACAGTCTGGGGTGGGTTCACTTTCCGGTTCCTTTTAGCTTAACGCTACTTGAGTAGTATTTTTATACTAAAGAGTTTGACACTCCCAATTAAAAAAAAAAAAAAGAAAAAAGGTATTGTGTGTTTAGCCAAAACGCTTAGTTAGAAAATTGATATTTCTGTTTATTTATCTGTTTGTTCTCGGTCTGATCATAAAATTATTAATTCACATTGTAAAGCAGTTATTTTTATTTTATTACCTGGATGTTAGCTATATTCTTACGAAAAAAAAAAAAGTACAAAAAATTCCTAAGTATAACGTAAACAAATATAATTAATATCAGCAAATATATATATTGTAAATGACCTCATATAATCCTGAGGTATGTCCGCGCGCGAAGACTAGCACATAATACGGAAATCAACACATAGTAAGCACGTTGACCACAGGTCTGATTAGAAAATTTCGCCTTGGACTTCAAACTTTTCTATTGTCCGCGGACATACGCCTACAGTCATTGCCTTACCCTTATCAAACAAGGCACCCTCTGTTTGGGTACAAACAGAACTCAAGAGTTATGGTTGTTTTCTTTTGCATCTTTTACCAGAGCAGCATTAGTTTTTCCCCTTTGTTAAACTCATAACTGTTCGCAATGTGAGTCTGAACTTACTGTAGAAGTGAGGGATGGAAAACTAATGCATTCTATATAAAATATTTATAGGATGAGCTCTTTTAATATGAAACAGTAATCAGAATAAATCCATGTAGGAACTTTTTGCACAGTTCATCTATTAGCGATAAACAATTAGCGATGGTCACTATTTTGCTTTTCCTTTTAGGGATAGTAACACTTTTACATTCGATACTGGATTTATAGTTTTATAGTTAGTTACTCTTTAAATATCATTGTGGATGGCTTTGTATTATTTGAAGTTTCCGCTGATAGAAAACGTTTTACTTAGTGAACATTTTTATGTATATCACAAGAAACCCTATTTAAGTCTCTGCCACAATATGTGGTTTTTTTTAAATTCACTATTAAAAGGTTTTTTTTTGACATAGCCCTGTTATAAATAAATGATTTAAAAACCCAATATCATTAATCGATATAATGAAATCGCATGTAGGCTCAATTTTTTAAAAGCGCTATTAAATCTAACAAATTAGGATAACTTTAATGGAAGTAAGGGAACACTAATAATAATATAGCTTTTGAGCATTTAGGCCTTGCTTCCAACATTATGGGACCATTGTGGTATAAGTATTCATGTTACTTCAGAAGATATATCTCCAGCTTATCCAGGAATGTGACCACCTACTCGGTTAAATGTATGGTTACAACTATTCAACACATGATACGAATTATAAAATATAAATATATACTATATATATATATATATATTATATATATAATATATATATAATATATATACTATATATATATATATATATATATATATTACATGTGGTTATCGAAAAAAATAATGCCTAGATTTAATAAAATTACTAACATCCATAAACACTTTCATGGTTAAATTGATGTAATTCTTTCACTGGACGATAAGCTGTCGTGAACGCGAGTTTTGTTTTTAGTTCGTCTGATTGTGTTTCCCTGTCTTTGTGATGCGCAGACAAGCTGCGTAATCGTCAAGGTCAGCCGGCCACAGATGCGCCGCCGCTCAGTACGATGTTGACTGTGCAACAAAAAGCACAGTGCGTGATTTGGTACGCGGAGTCAAAGTCAATTGTCAGTGTTCAGCGGCTCTTTCGGAGAACATATCCGGATCAAACAGCACCTGATAACAAAGCTATCGTTCGATGGTTTAACCAGTTTAGGAAAACAGGGACCGTCGGCAAAAAATCTAGACCAGGCCGACCAAGAACATCAGAAGAGAATGTTGAGCGTATCCGGCTATCTTGTGTTAGGAGCCCAATAAAATCCCTTGCTCGACGAAGTCTTCAACTAAACATTGCAAAAACAATAATACAAAATGTACTGCACAAACGGCTAAGACTTCATGCGTATAAAATTCGGATAAAACAGCGAATAAAACCTACCGACCGCCCTAAACGAACTGAATTTGCAAGTTTTATGTTAAATGTAATTGACGATAATCCAAATTTTCTACAGAGAGTGTTGTGTAGTGATGAAGCTACGTTTTCACATAAATGGATGTGTAAATCGTCACAATTGCCGTGTATGGGGATCGCAACAGCCAAAACGAAATCCACGAGTATGTGCGTGATTCTCCCAAACTCAATGTGTGGTGCGCGTTATTTCATGACAAAGTTATTGGACCTTTCTTTTTTGTTGAAAAAACCATTACAGGCCTAGTTTACATTGACATGCTTGAACTGTTTGTGTTCCCCCAATTAGACGATATTCGAACAACAGACTGGACAGCGAATCATTTTTATGCAAGATGGTGCTCCACCTAACTACCATCGCGAGGTACGCGCTGCACTAAACGCACGCTTCCCAAACGGTTGGAGTGGTAGAGCAGCCACCCATTTCATGTCCTCCTAGAAGTCCTGATCTTACCCGTTTCGGATTTCTTTTTCTGGGGGTACATAAAAAATATAGTTTACGCAGAAAAGATTCGGGATTTGGACCATCTTCGGGAGCGAATTTCTTCCTCAATCTTAACTGTTACGCCAGATATGATTGGACGCACGTGGCAGGAAGAGTTGACTACAGACTTGATATCTGCAGGGCAACGAACGGTGCTCACATTGAAACATACTAAGGTATAAAGAAAAATGTATTTCTTTCTGCACATTTTAAGACTACAACCTTTAAATTTCCTTTAATAGTTTTTTTATGACAGTTATTTAAAATATCAGGCATTATTTTTCGATGACCCTGTATATATATATATATATAGGTAATATATATATAAATATATATATATATAAATATATATATATATATATATACATATATATATATATACATGTGTGTGTGTGTGTGTGTGTGTGTAATTAATGTTTTAAAAGACAGCTAGCATCTAACACAAACAGTAAATCTACATTATACATGCTTTTTTAAAACAGACAATAATAAACCTGTTTGACTAATATTAAAGCATTTTTGATTTTATAGTTCAGTATCCCGATTAGTAAGGGAATACGATGCACTTAACAAGCCGCCCGAGGAGGACTAGAATGTCCCTGTAACGAGCTCCTGACGAGAGGGTAACGAGGCGGATCACAAGTGACCATCCTTCCCTCGCCGCTGACAGTGACTCTGGGTGTCAATTATTATTATTTATGTCAAAGTTTCCACACAAACAAAATTTTAAGCAACCCAGTAGTTGTTTCTTATCATACCTGAGCAAATTTCGCTTTAAATACTGTTTTACTATAAAATAAACATTACAACATTGTCATTTGTGGCATTATTGTCCTTGGTTGCTTTGGAGTTTTTATGTATGTAATAATAAAAGTGTATGATTCTAGTTGACCAGGAGTGTAATATGCGAACGTACTAAAACTGTAGAGGCCACACTCTTCCGTTAACTACTTCTTTGTAGCAAAGGTGATGTGTATCATGATTACTACTATAATTTATATTGAATCGGATATTTTTTAGTCATTGGAGTGAATCTTACATTCTTAAAAAGGTGTATTGTTTTTTACTTTTTAATCTTTATATCATGTATTTTTTAACAGTGCGTTACTCAATATGAAGTTCACAATAATGTTGCTTCACTTATTTGTGTCTGATGTATAGGAACAGTCAGATCGAATAGTTTATTACTGTGTGATGTCCTAATTATTAATATGTTGATCCCAGGAAAAAACTGAACGAAGAATGTTTTAAATTAAGTAATAATTTCTCTTTTACTCCGATTACAACAATGTAGGAGTACGCTACAACAATATATCACGTTACAGGCTCCACTTATGTTCCATGAAAAATTTTAAGTCCTAAATCCTTGTTTATTACATAAATGTCCTCCGGACAGGTTTGTTATAGGGAGAGTTGTAAAAACTAAAGTTACACAAAACAAAGAATTAAATTGTTCCGGCGTACTGACTGATAGAATTCATCGTTGTTTAGCAAAATGTTTTAATAGGACATGGACCATGATTAAAAAATTTCTTTACAGTGGAGAAATTGAGTTTTGATTAAATATTTCTTGCCTCCAGTTCAAATGTTTCCTCATGATTTATAGACAATTTTCTCCATTAAGCTACGTATTATAACAGAGTGCTTAAATATTTAAAGTAAAGTTAATGGATGGGAACTACAACCTGAAATAGCGTTAAAATCGAATCTCATCAACCGACTTTTAATGTTAACAAGCATTCTATTATTCATAGTTTCACTCTGTAAATATCAATCACATGTTCAAATGTCGTAATGTGCAGTAAGTCTTTTACACATAAAAAAGTTAATACTTTATCATCGCCATCATCGTTACCATAAACCCTATGTAAAATATTCTCTAACGCTCAGCCTAACCATTAAAATATGTATCATCAAATTAAAATTTTACCTGTTTAAAAATAAAGGTTTATGCAAAATATGAAGTCTATATGCCAATTTATTTTGTAAATATCAATCAGGAGAAAGATAGGCAATCATACATACAGGATGAAACATTTCCAGTGCCTTTTAAGATAGGTTAAGCTAACGCTCAGCCACTAGCAACATGTAATTGATAGGTAAAATCATTGCTATACATTACATTTTTCTTATAATTTTAAGTGTTAAAGTAACGGACTAGATCTCTTAATAGACACTTTACAAATGCAATAGTCAGTACATTATAACGACGTATTACTAATCAGGGTTAAAGGTTATCATTCATAAATATACTATAATAAAGAATAGTACTGATATTTCAATATTATATGTGTGTTTTTGTGCCTATCAAGCGGTCTAAGACGTCGGTCGGACATTGAATCTGAGTACAGATAACAGAGGTTAAAATAATGTCTGTGACCACATCACTAATTAACAGTACCCCTTATTCGGTTTTTTTTAAATCGTGTCACTGCCCAGAGCCCTAAGAAGCGGACAGAACTTAATAAATTTAAAAAAGTGTAGAATACTGATCAATAAACCTACAAATAAAGTACTTTACATAATAAGCTTAGCGAGTAATGAGTGTGCAGTGTATTGAGCTGTGAGTAATCATTCTGTCAATATGTTTCAAAGGTAGGTGATAGTTCAATTGTGACCTCTCATTGAAAATATGTACAAGCCAAAAATAATGTACCATCTAAGCTCATTAATAAAACACATTATTTAGTACTCGTTGGTTTGTACTCTTCATTATAGTTAATATACAATCGGTTTCAAATGTCCAAGTCTCGTAAAGGTCTAATCGAAGAATCTTCAAATCTAACTATTGCATTAAAACAAGAAATAAATCTATATTGTATATGAAGAATTTTAAATATTTTCAGTCTGCCTGCAGGATATCGTGAGATCCAATTAAACCAGAGACTTTAACTAAGAATAAAAGTGTAATTTATACTTATTAAACATATTTTGTAATAATAATGCATCTCCTTTGAAAGGGTTTACCTCAATGTATTCTTTGCAAAGGAAATGATTTGTTGTTCTTATAAATCATAGATTACACGATATAAGTAATGTTCATTGAGGTCCTGCAGGCCTCAATTTTTAAACCAAAAACCAATCAACAGAGGTTATTTACGAAATATTATGTATCTCCTCTATGCACTTATTCGTTAAAATAAAACAGAATTTCCATATGAGACACTACAAACTCATTATGGTTTATAGTTTATGGCTTGATATACTTTTATTTTGTATGTAGATTATACAAAATAATGTTTTCTACCCTTTTCTCCGTATAAATTTTGAGCTATAAGAGACACATTTTTATTTTTAAATCCATTATTTTATCCCATTAAATTTGTAATGTCCTATTTACCACTGAAAACGGTTTTGTAGATAAACCCCACAAATGACGTCCATGCAATTGCACCGCCAACATCCCATTTCACAGCCCATTCAGCCTTAACTAGATATTGGAGAAAACTTTGTCTTTGTAACGAAAGATTTTATTTACAAATACCGAATAACGATTATTGATTTATTTTGTATAATACAAGTTTGTCTTTTAATTTAATTTAAACCTTGTTTTACAAATGTAACCACTAAACATCCAATAAAAGTTGTCTGTATTATATTACGTGGATTTCAATCAAAATAAATTAGGGTATCGTTTCAGTGACTTGTTAAATAAAATTCCGTCGTTCAGTTCTGTATGATAAGATGGAGAATATGTCTCTTAGTCTGTGCGTTTCCTAAGCTTTACTATCGACGTTTAGTTGGCCTACGGTCACCTATACGTTAATATATACCAATAAAAACTTATGTGTGTCAATTCTTTACTATCACTAGTTAAAATACTAAGTAAAAAGTCATTTCTTAATATTACTTTTTATTTATAAAACATTATTAAATAAAACACACATACCAATTTTTAAATTTACTATTTAAGGGCAAGTTTCAATAAGGAGTTTTAAACTCTGCAAGAAGCGGTGAGGACAAAGTTGTAAACGTTTTTGGTAATTTGACAAAGTAAGCTTATGCTCCAAATTACACGTACCGTCTTTGTTATAAGTAGAACACTTCAATATAACTAACATTTAGGAGGATGTTGACAAACTGTTTTAAAGTTTACCATTTGCGGCGCGTTTATTTATGTATAAAATGGTATCCATAGTATTTTATTTAAACATTGATTCTATTATATTTAACTGAATGAAAATGCGTTTAAAAAATATTGTTTTTTATTTCTCGAAAATGTTTATTGTCAACAACATGTAATAATAAAATACATGTTGCTCTGTTATTTAAATAAGATGCCTTATATCACAAGTTCTAATTGTTTGTTTGGTAACTAAGGTCCCTTAATTTATTAATTAGATTGTTGGTGCATGTATTTAACTAATTCTTTTGAAACAAGCGTTTAGTGGCTATATACCTAATAAATATAGTCAATATCTAATATACGAATAATACTAAAACTAGTGTTTTCAGTTGATAACGATTAATATGCATCGGATTTGTGACTTATTTTTAAAGACAATTTTAACTATATTGAATGAATAGAATTTTCACAGTACTATTTATTTATTTCTTAAAAGGAATAATTTACCGTACTTATAATAATAAATTTAAATTTCAATGAATATTACTTCTTTCGTCAACTTATACTGTTACTTCTTTAATGATGTCTATAAACGTTAGTTTTACCAAATCCTTTTATAACAAATATGATGTACTGAAAAAAAGTTATAATATAAAACTAAAATTGTAAATATGTTTTAAAGTATTGTTTTAATAATAATCTAACTCTTAATTAGAGAGTTTTAATCTATCTTTAACAAATATATATGCTATTTTATTTAATGATAATAAAATATAAATCAAGTTTGTTTACATAAAAGTGATTCTTTTATGTAAACAACTTTCAATAATTCAATGTTTATCAAGTGAATAAATTTGAGAGATTTTGGCATATACACATTACACGATAAAATATAATACCTGCCGGAGCTGTTATGATAGAAGGTCAAATAATTCATCCACAAGTTCCAATGGCCAGTATTAATTTTTAAAATAAAGTTGTATAGGATAACCAACGTTTATTCCAGTTGTATTTAATTTCCACTGTTCTAGCTGTTTATAAAATAGACTACATTAAACAATATATATATATATATATTATATATATATATATATAGTATATATATTATATATATATATATATATATATATATAATTGGTTTAATATTATTACACTCATAAACAGAGACGGTTAGAGTGTTGAATTCTTGTCTCTAAGTGATTTTTATAGTGTGAAACAATGTGTAATGTGTAAAAATGTATAGGACTTTATATTGGGGTTTGTTTTACGTCGGCAGTTTTGTTCTATGTAGACTATAATAAATAATTTATCAAATCATCACGATGACGAGTATTCACATTCACTCAGCCAAAACTATCTTTAAAAAACAACTTTTTTTAGAGAGTATTGGTTTAAGATATTTCACTCACCGCATTGCGGTAGATGGTAACGATAAAATATGAAAAACTGCTTTGTATCACTCTCGGTGTGTTTATGCGGAACGAAATATTTCTGAGAGAGTTCTATTCACACCCCTGGCGGCAATTTACCAAAACTAATTGGGTTCAACAATACAGCTCGATATTGTCATTGTTCAGACTGGATTTAATTTTTACTGCAGCAATACGATTATATATCTCCCTCAGAATTTTTTAAAAATTAAACTAAATATTGAATTACATAATTATTTAAATCATATATGATTTTAACGGAATCTTAATTATATCTCAAAAGGTCGGTAGTAATAAAAGCCTATTAGATTAAAAAACTATTTGCTTATGACGTTACAATAATATGTTTAAAAAAAAATGTGAATAATTGGTTTATAATGTGTTTTATATGTTTCTTTATAATATGAGATATAGTTCGAATGTCTTAACACGACCGACGGAAATTATATAAACATAAAAGAATACAAAAAACATCAAATTCCATGACAAAAGCAATATTGTATAAGTTTAACAAAATAAAGTAAATATAAATGATTGTACGTAAATGAACCAAGCAGGTTATAAAAAAATATGGGACAAAATAAATGTTTTAAATATAGATTGATAATAACACTTTATAATCTCTCTCTCTCTCTCTCTCTCTCTCTCTCTCTCTCTCTCTCTCTCTCTCTCTCTCTCTCTCTCTCTCTCTCTCTCCTCTCTCGGGGGGGACGCGGTACCGATATATATCAATGACAGCCTTACTCAGGATAAGCGGAAACTCCTCAATGAAGCCCGTAAAGTCAAGCGGGACAAGTTCTACACCTTCCTGTGGGTTAAAAATGGACGTATCTTTATGCGTAAAAAATGAAGGTGATCGATTTGTGTAATTGAATCAATGGAGGACTTACAAAAGCTGGCTTGACTAGCAGCAAAAAGCCTTGGAAAATGTGGTTATTAATGTAGTTATTTATGATATGTGTGAAAACGGATGTGTTTTTATAAGTTTGATTTATTTGGTTATCCGTTTAAATATTGTCTCATTGTGTGTTGGTGTACGGTGTTGTTTGTTTGTAGCTCAAATAGATTGTCTTATGTCAGATTCTAATAGAAATATCTCTCTTGTAGCAAAGTTGAAAGAAAAATTTGATAGCTCGAGAAAATGTGTTAAAAATAGCTCATGTTAATGTTGAAAATTTGTTAGTACACAAAGAGTCTTTTATCGATTTGTTTCACAATAATTTGTTTGATATAGTTGCTATAACTGAAAACATTTTTGAAACCTGTTGTTTTGTCCCAACCATACAATATTGATGGTTACAATTTTATAAGACACGATTTAGAGAAAATAAAGAGGGAGGAGGTATTGGTGTTTATATAAAGACAGTCACTTGGTTACAAAGTTTTAGCAACGTCACAGGCAATTTATTGTCGTAAGCCAGAATATTTAATTGTAGAAATATTCTCAAGGGTGGAAGTTGTTGTTATGTATAGTTTATAGGCCTCCGAAAATTGGTTTCATTTCTGAATTTTTTAATGTCCTAGCGCAAATTATTACCAATTTATAATAATGTAGGTCATCGTAGGAGATTTTAATACAGATTTTGAGTGCCGAGAGGTATTTTTATGATAGGACCCTGAGTTGTTAAATTTAATAAGCAATTTGAATTTATCTGTTTTGCCGTTGGAGCCTACTTTTCACCTACCAAGATCAGACACTTGGCTTGATTTAATTATATGTAATGATGTTTGTAGAGTTAAAACTTTTGGTCAAGAACCAGTGTCTGGGTATCTCATATCATGATTTGATCTATTTAGAAATTAATTTAAAGATGAAACTTGTGTCAAATAAGGAGTCTGTGATGGTGAGAGATTTTAAGAATTATATCGATAGTATAGTCTTAAAAGAGAATGTTTGGCGTTGAAAACTGGAATGATTTGTAACTTAAGCGATTCTATTGAAATTAAAGTAGAAATATTAAGTAGTAATATAAAATAGCTTTATAACAAACATGTGCCAGAGAGGAAAATATCACAACGAAAGACTTGTTGTCCTTGGATTACTAATGAATTAAAAGATTTAATGTCACAAAGAGATGTATTGTACAAACGTTTTTTAAGGACTAAAAATGTTACAATATGGGAGAATTATAGAGTTCTCCGAAATCAGGGATAAAAAGGCTTTTAAGAGATGGAAGGAATCAGTATTTTCAAACGTTATTTCATAACCAATAAGAATTGTAAAGATCTGTGGAAGGTAGTTCGAGATAATGGAGGTGGAAAGGAGCGTAAAAGTTTATCAGACCCAGTCGTAAATATAGATAGTTTAAATGATTATTTTTGTGGTATTAGCAATAATATAAATAATAACCTTGTTGAGTTTTATAATAACCAGAGACATGTGTTTCAAGCTAGGAATATAAGTTTTAGTTTTAGGGAAGTCACTGTAGATTGTATTTTGAAAGTATTACCAAGACATCTCGTCTAACGCAATCGGGGATGATGGAATTCAACTTAAGTTCATTAGAATAATTTATGATGAAATTAAGTATGTTTTATGTTATGTTTTAAATTTTTCTTTGCTAAATGGAGTATATCCGAAACAGTGGAAGAAGTCTTTGATATTACCATTGCCTAAAGTAGACAATCCGCTGGAGTATAGGCATTACAGATCAATTAATATTTTATGTGTATTGGGCAAGATCGCTTGATAACGTTAGTTTACAAACTAATTGTGTGATTTTGTAAATGAAAATAATATTCTTTATAAGTATCAATCAGGTTACAGAAAATCATATAGTACTCAGACCGCTTTAATTAAAAATTACTGACGACATAAGATCAGCTATAGACAAGAGAAAACTGACAATTTTTAATGCTTTTAGATTTTTAGTCGTGCTTTTGACTGTGTCAGTCATAAATTGTTGCTTTCTATTCTTAAATCATACAATTTGAGTGATAAGTAGTCATAGATTGGTTTGATTCGTACTTGAGTGACAGGTATCAAAGAATTAGGTCTGTAAATGGTACCTTTTCAGATTGGAAATTAAATTCAGTTGGTGTACCCCAAGGTTCCACTTTGTCTGCTCTATTGTTCTCATTGTATGTAAACAGAATAAATGAACCAATTGTTTTTTGTAGATCGTTGCTTTATGCAGATGATATGCAGTTGTATATTAATTGTGACATTGATAAAAATTGATGATGCTGTTAATATGATGAATGTTGATCTGGAAGTGTTATTTAAATGGTGCAGTGATCCATGGTCTTAATCTGAATATTTCAAAATGTAAGCCAATCATCTTTGGTACTCAAAGGACTGTTGTCACAATTAAATTTAGAAAATATTACACGAGTTAAAATAGATGGAGAAGATCTGGAATACCAGAAAATCTGTAATTAATTTAGGAATAAGGATAAATAATTCTTTATCATGGACAGATCAAGTAAATTATGTCCATAAAAGAGTTTACAGTAGTTTGTACCAATTTAAGAAATTGTGCTTTAAACCCACCTGTTTATGTTAAAAATGTTGTTAGTTATGTCCTTAATTTTCCCTGTTTTTGATTATTCTTTGGCCGCTTATTGTGATGTAAATAATACGTTAATTACTAAGTTACAGAGAGCACAAAATGCGTGCGTACGGTATATTTATGGTTTGAGATTAGATGATCACGTCACACCCATTTTATAGAGATTTAGGGTGGTTAAAGATAAAAGAAAGGATTGAATATAATGTTTTAAACAGTTATGTACAGTATTCTTAAGGAACATAAACCTGATTATTTGTTTGAAAATTATACCAGAATGGATCAAGTACATGCAAGGCAAACGAGATTTGGAAATGTCACGTTACAGTTTCCAATTCATAGAGGACTACTACGTACTCCAATTCTTTCCATGTTCAGTCTATAAGAAACATGAATACACTGGATGACGATGTAAAAAATGCTACAAATAAAAGATTGTTTAAAGAAAAATTGAGAGGAATCCTTTTACAGAGATATACCTAATTATTATAAACAATTTAATTAATTTGAGACAAAAGTGTGTTTTTTTTTGTGATTATACTGTTTAATGTTATTATAAAATTTTTGTATTTTAATAGATTTACATTATTCATATGCAGAAAAATATTTTATTTCTACATTTTGTAAAATTTATTGTTATTATTATTATGTTGATTCTTGATACAACTTATATAATGTCAATACTTTGATAATTGTTGGTAATTTATTTATTTGTTTTGTTTTGTTCTTTTTTCATGTACAGAAAACAGATTTTATTACTATTAATTGTTATTATGTAAAATTTTGTATACAATTTTTAGTACAGTTAAAATATTATTGTAAATGATGTATTCGTCACAACTCTGTTTTATTTTGTAATGTATTATTTTGGAGCCTGTCCTGGCGGAAGAGTGGACCTATGGTCTAAGCCAGGGCAGGTAAAATAAACGAATTGTCAATTGTCAATTGTCTCTCTCTCTCTCTCTCTCTCTCTCTCTCTCTCTCTCTCTCTATTAATATATATATATATATATATTATATATATATATATATATATATATATATATATATATAAATGTTATTTAAAGATTTATTTTTTTTTGTCCATATTATTCCTATATTATTTTACCATGTGTATTATAAACTAACTATAGATACAATACTGTTGTGCTCGTGCGTATTGTCTATCTATTTTCTGATAGCATGTTTCTTCGACATTGATTTATTTATTGACTAATTATTCTGAAAACTGTGCTCAGTCAAATATTCACTCATTGACTAATTAATTTTGCTAATAATGATTAAATAAGCAAAATAAAATTTATCGTTTTCAGTTTTCCAGTTTCATTACTCAAAAAAGTTCGTTTTGATTTTTAAAGTTCAATTATCCTGAAGGAGAACAAGATAGCTGAATATCATCTTTGTTTGTGTGTGTGAGGAGTGTTTTTAATGCCATTTAAAATGACATAGGTGATGACCACATAAAACAAAAAGTCATTCTTTTTTGTTGTCTGTTACTACGACTTACCAGATATTTCAAAGAAAACCACGTGCACAAATTGCGGGGTTAACTGCTGGTAGTTAATAAATAGATATCTTTAGATGTTCTACATTTTCCCTAAGCTAATAATTCATATCGTAACGATTAAACTGTAGGCAAAAGAGACAACGATCTACTACGTAATATAACGTAGGCATAATACCACATAATAAACATTTGGCTACTTATGTAAACAAATTGTGAATAAAACCATAATAGAGTACTTCACATGAGTTGAAAGTATGTTCTGTATTCTCTGTCAGTGTCAGAAAATTAATCATTTTAGACATTTTGATATATTAATAATAAATTCTGGAATGAATAAATCGTCTAATGGTGGATGAAGAAAGGCAATACGATGAAATCATGGATGATTAAAAACACACCAACCCACATTTTGTGTATATGGAAAATGTTAAGAACTTTCCTCCATACAAAGTTCCCTTTTGCTTACAAAATCACAACCATAGCTGCTGACTAAAGACAAGACAATAGCGAGCAAAGGTAATTGTTGCCAATATTACAACACTACATCATGTTCGGTTGACGGCTCTGTAATAACGCCTTCCTTCCTGGCATATCTTATAATAGTAGATTTTATTGATTTTACACAGTTCTATCGTAATTCTTGAGCGAGAATTAGGTGTAAGATTTCTCGAAATCACAATTTGTAATCCGTTAAACAATTATACCATTTAACTTGTGGGCTTGTGTTCAATGAAATATACTTTCGTGTTGAAAAAAATGTCCAGTAGTATACTGCCCAGATGAGAAAAAAACTTAGTAAGTAACAACAATCTAATTTCGAGAAGTCATCACCTAAAGTTTGTCTCAGTAATGCTGAATTTTTGGATATATAACTTTTGCCTATTTTTTAGTAGTTATTAAAACAAGTGTGAGGAGTTCCATGTGGCTTTTAGCTTTGAGGTTATGTTTTTTACTGGGTTTGTGTGCATTCAAAGTTGATGAGTTCATTTCTTCGTTAGAAAACCATGACTCTACGTTTTGAGTAAGTATTTTACACGCCTAATATGCATTATTTTCTACTAGAATATTTTATATGGTCGTTAATAATTAATGAACCAGCATGTTTTAGGCTTACTAAATTGAAATAATGTTATTCATGACTTAACAAGTTGCCTAGGAAATCGGCTGTTGCCATTTGGCAAACTCTAGGACAATACACTGCTGATAGGTTAGATAATTTCATGTAGGTAACAAATTGAAATTTTGGTTTTCAGGCGAGGATTAAAACTTCGAGATGCCCTCGATATACTTACTGGGGAGCATGATGATGAAAATAACCAAGTTGAATCTATTTATATAGGACCTCCTGAGCCGGCTGTAATTACAGACGAAGATATCAGCAGACGAGGGACGAAGGTGGTCTTATAGAAAATGTATCGGGAAAACAGCTAATGGCAGCTGCAGAAATTAAATTTACCGACAACACTATTATTTTCTAACATGCCTAGTGATGGTCTTACCACTTATATGGAAAATGAATTACCCGGTGAGAGTAATGATGGTTCCTACAACTAATATGGAAGATGAAGTTACCTGGTCAGAGTAAATGATTGTTTGATAAATAATACAGTAACATGGAAACATTCAATCAGATTTGGGGAATAATAAGCCCTACAAACAACAAAGATACACCTAACACTATAGAGAATCCACAGCCAACGGGGGCTCGTATTATCAAAAATGTAAATAAATCAATTCTTATTTTTCCATTTGATGGCTGAAAAAAGAAGAAGTAAAATCAAAAGAGAAAAAAAACCAATTCATAAGACTTGGGTTGATGGGGACCTTAAGGATATTCTCCACAAGCAGACTTTCTGAAATTATAGAGACTTTTCTGCCACTGAATTATTTGAAACTGTTTTTTGATGATCAGGTGGTTTTTGATATATTTCTCCGAGAGGACTGCCAAATATGCACTGTGTTTCAGAAAAAAACTGCCCAGATCCTCAAAATCATTACAACAAAAAAACGAAATTAAATGTTTTATTGGGCATTACTATTATTTAAAAGGCTACCACACACATTCCAGGCAAAACGTTTGATTAATCAGGCGCGTGCAGATAAAAAAAAAATCGGTACTGGTCAATTTTAACTTGGGTTAATATATGTAAGCCGCGTGCAGAATGCAGATGGAAATTGAAGAAGAAAATGCTGGGAATAAAGTGCTGGGAAACAAGACAACAACCATCCAGCTTGAACTTCCGAAGGAGAATTAGTTGACAGTGCTAGTTGCGACAATTACCAGATATGGTGGGGTGGGACTATGTGTCCTTAGCGAAAAGGACGCCGGGAAGGGGGACCCGTGGCTTCCAAAAAGATCTCTAAGCAATAGCCCGACGGTTTCAGATGACTTACTGACTACGACGGACTAGAGCCATTTGGTTGATAGCAGATAGCAGTATAAAGGGTTTAGTTGGCTGGAGTAAAGGGGTGTATGTTACTCATCGATAATTCGGCACTGTATGTTGCAAAAAGTGTGCAAACTGTCAGGACTGATGTTATCGTGAACGTGTGGACTTGTGCAATGTCTCCATGAGGTTACAATTATGTAATTATTGTTAATAGAGATTTTTTGTTAATTATAACGAAGACGGGGTAACGCAATGGTTTTGTGTCGCAATTATATGACTGATAAACGAATGTTTAGAAGTTTTCTGTTTCATTTTACTTACCCTATTCCTTGTTACAGTAAGGTAGTGTGTTAAGAGGCCAGTTGGCATTGTCCTAGTGTTGGCCATATGGCGAACAGCGTGTTCTGGCGATGATTATTCATAGAATAATAATTTTATTGGTAGCATAATATCATACAATAACAAAATACTAGAATATAAAAATTACTTAACAACATAAAAAATAATATAAAACTTTCATAATTTGGGATCTACTCTATACGGGTTAATGATAGTAAAATACGTTAGGATGAAAACTTAGGAAATAAACAGCATAGATTTCTGAAAGTTGAAATTTAAAAAAAGGAAAGTAATGTTCTGGTTTGCTACTCGGTGCTTCAACTCTGGGCGAACAAGTTTGTTTAATTAATAACCACGCTCACTCCAGTTGGCACATAACACAGTTAAAAACCAATGACCAAGAAACTTTTGGACATAT
>NW_025786178.1:0-19615 GCF_021130785.1 Homalodisca vitripennis | reverse complement strand
TATATTTTTTTTTTTTATAATGATAGCATCTTCATTTATTTCCTTATTCTGCCATGCTCCTGGGCAATTAGCCTGTGCTTTATGAAACAGTATAAGGAGAGAGAAATCGATGCAGTACAATGAGTCAGTGAGTAAAAATAAAAAGTGAAACATGATTTTCTTCTGGCCTATCAGTTGGTTAAGTGGTAGAGTGAGGACGTTTATAAGTCCTAACTTCGCCTCTGTAAATACAAGACATTTTTCATTTCATTCAATTCCATTTCTATTAGTTTTAGGCATGTAGGGGAGACCTGTGTGGCAAGTTGAACGACGTTAAGGAATAAATATATTCTTAATAAAATATTGTGATAAAAATAAAAGTTCTAACGATA
The DNA here is from genome assembly GCF_021130785.1 of Homalodisca vitripennis. NCBI lineage: Eukaryota > Metazoa > Arthropoda > Insecta > Hemiptera > Cicadellidae > Homalodisca > Homalodisca vitripennis. The sequence continues at coordinate 19,244 of NW_025786178.1, read as the reverse complement.
CATTAAGATGTTAAGTATAAGTCTTTACCTACATTTTAATTTTGTTTTAATTATCATAATATCAATTTTTTTTTTTGTAAATTTTAGTTCTTATGAAACAATGCAACCAAATGTCTTCTTGCCCCCACCTTCCCTGGGACAAGATGACTTTTGCATAGGTGGCAAGATGACGAATGTTACTGGAGGTTTAAACTAAACATCGCTACTTTGTAAAAAAAAAAAGGAGCTGCTATTCATTTTTATTTATGTACAAAAACTGACAATCTAGCAGTAGTCACAAACAAATTCCCCCACCTTCGTAAGCTTGTACAATTCTCGTTGCCCATCCTATTGTCACATGCACTTGTAACACTGGATCCCACTCCTTTCAACTGGAGGATCGGAGTATTTATTCCTTCCACAACACCCAGGACATCTCAACATCACCTGCCATTTTGAAGTAGAAGCTGTGTTCATACACCTAGTGACGTTTTTTTGTAGTGAGTTCCAAACTTGAGTTTCTTTGAAACCTTTGAAGCTCGAAGCTCTTTTCTCTTTTCTTTTTTAGCAGCGCTCTTTATCTTCATCCTTTCATTTTCTTGCTTTCTACTTCCAAAACACATATTTTTTACTGTCGTGCTTGTTATAATACTAGAACTTAACTTCTGAACTTTATTCTTTTCTTAAACCTTTGAGTTATTATCTTTAGGTAAAGGCTTAAAGTCGAAGACACTTGTATTCTTTCTTTATACCGGGATTGGGCGTACACGTCTACTAGGCCTACTGTTTCTTGGCGTTCCACTACAGCTCAATTGGTTTTCTTCTTCACGGTTCACCTGGACGTTTCTGTTGAATTTGATTGTTTGTTGATTCTGGATAGTAGGATTATTCATCTTCATTAAAGCTAGAGGTCTAGGCCTACATCCAGGTTCTGATCAGCTTGTTTGTGATGCAGCAAAGTCATGTTCGTCCGAATACAATTGGATTATAAGGTTCTATTCCTGAGGACCTGAACCCAACTAACGGCATTGAGCCAACAGTTGCATGCCTTGAAATAATCAATTGAGTCAAAAGGCTCAAGCCAATTTTACAGTCACTGTAATGGTCTGTCCTGGATTAATGGACCATTGAAAGTTGTCACAAGCTATGACTGTAAAAGTTTTTCAGCAGAACTCAAAGAATGAAACGTCCTAAGGGCTGAAGACGGTGTGTTGTATGAGTGGAAATCCAACCATAACAATATGGTTATCTCATGCATAAGTGATGATTGTGCCTCTAGGGTTATGTGGGTTTCTATGTCGATTATCGACAAGTAGCATGATAGGATAATCAACTGTGGGTTTTGCATTGGAGGATAAAGTGGTTCAAAAACATTACGAACAACTCTCCGTTGCTCCAGCCATTATCGCTGCAGTGGCCCACACTACCTGGTGGATGCTCTTTCCATCTGAGTTCAGGTCGCATTTCCAGCTTTGCTTGGCTCAAATACCACAAAAGGGGGTAGGGTAAGTTCCCTGCGTACGCAATTGATGCAACAAATAATTGTGACGTTCCCTGCCTCTCACCCCAGACACAACTTTAGAAACTCTTCTACTCTTCCTTTTGGTGAAATTACCTTAGGTAATTTATTGGGCACAGTATATAGTCCTGATTTCATCCGCCATTGGTAGATATTAGCACGGGGAAAATTGTGTTTTTTTCTCGGCACTCTGCCCACCCTCCTTCAAAATGTGGAGAAGAGAAATTATCAATAAACACTAATGTATTGTTGAAACCCATTGCTCTTGCAACATAAAGTTGCATCTGGCTTACGCATACTAAAGTTTTTGTTTTTTTCATAAAGGTAGCTCAGCCAATCCTCACCAGCCATTATTAGTCATCTTTATTATAAACGGATGAGACAATCCCTAAGTGGTTTCTGCGTCTTCAAAAACGAAGTTTTCTTGCAACTGCAACATGGTCATTCCAAAAAACATTTGGTCCCAATTACCGTCAAATAGTTGTGTAAATCTTGGAGCTAGCTCTTCATTGAATACTTCTCTATATCTTTCCTCCATCGACAGTCATGATCCTTAAAAAAAAACTTGTTTAAGGAGGCGACAGGAAAGGTAAAAAATTTATATTTATTTTATTTCAATTATATTTGTAAAGTTTGGTACTTTTTAAGTGTTTGCGGAAAAATGTAAAAGTAATAATCGTAGTAAGGTATGCTTAGAAATAAGAGTTGTGATGAAGTAAATGAAAATGATCTGTGTAATTTGCGTAAAAAGCTGAGGTGTACGGATTATAAGTCTTGTGCTTTGAAACGAGTGAGAAGTTTGTTATACCAAAGTAAATTTTGTTTCTAATATCAAAAACAATAGGTAGGTAAATAATTTAAACTTAAAACAAGTTGTAAATATATAATGACGTGGTGCAAGTGTGTAGGTTGAAAAAGTAGGTTTACCGAAACGTTCTTCTTTCAGTCGGCGTCGAGAAGTTGTTTGACCGTCTGGAACATTGTAAGTTCTCGCTGCTCCCAAGCAAGTCATTCTTCCCCTCCTATGACCTCTGTGAAAGCAGTATCCATGTTGGCGAGTTTTTTCCCACTCTCCCTCTAGAGGAAGTCCTCTTTGTAGTTTTCTCACCATCTCTGGAACCAAAGTAAAACTAAAAATCTGTACCCCATGCGCATATTTAAAATTAATAAAAATTCAATTCTAAAGTAAAAATTGTTTAAACAAAAGTGTAGATTAAATTTTTTTTTAAATAAGTTGTGTAAGTCTCACATTGTCGACAGTTATTAGTTTACTTAAATCAAAATTGTAATGCATAACCATACTTCTTAAAAGTTTACAGTCTTTGCGCACCAGTAATAATAAAAACCGGGGGGCAAGATGACGAACACTCCATCTTGCCCCCACGTCAATCATGCACCGAGCGGCCGTAATAGAGTAGGCGTAAATTTAATTGGCATAAAGTTATAAGAATAAATATAAACAAACATGGTATTTATGAGTAGCCTAATACATAAGTGTAAATATGAGGTAAAATTGAAAATTAACATATCTTACCGATGCGTATTCAATAAACCTTACGATGCAAAGGCCGAAAGTTACAAAACCAGCACTCCAAAAACAACCATAAAGCCGCTGAAACTACACACACTAATGGCGAACTTGACTTCACTGCCAAGTTATTTCAGAGGCCACTTTCCGTGTGGAGCGCTACTGACACGTCCGACCGGTGCTACTACCTAGCCAACTAATTTGGAGAAACTAACCATACGTCGTCTTGCCCCGGTCGCCAACTTGCCCCGGCTCGTCCACTATCGGCTAATTATTTTTCATATTAATTTAGAATTCGGAAGGATCCAAATAAATATCCATTAAATGTGTCAAGTGAAAACATTTCTCTAATTGGCTTAAATTAAAAATTAAATTAAAAATTAATGAAATAATTCTATAAAGTTTTTAGAATTCCCCTTTATAACTCTTATACATTTATAATTTGAAAAATGTAGTCAGGAGGGAAATTCTCAGATAGAAAAAACATTTTTGGTACAGAGCAATAGTATATCAAAGAATATAACATTCCCAATGTTCGGATTCTTCTAGGTCTAGAGATGTGACGTGTTTGGTTTAGCGTTGAGAAATTGTAATCCGTTTGATAAAAAATATGCAAAAAAAACCATGTATAACGTACCGTCGTAGTTTAGTATTTGGAATCCCATGAGTGCCTATCGAGGCTTGCCATGGCTCATAGGAATTTTTTCTCCACGGAGTCAACCTAGTACCGTATTAAAAAAAGAAAAATACTAATGATAAATGAAACAACTTTCGTTTTCCCGGACTTAGTTATTAAAAAAGTATTAGATAAAAAATATTATTAAATTAGGTCGTTTTCGAATCAATTTTCCCACATATTGCAACCCGCGATTTCGTCCGTATTATAAATTTTTTTATTATTTTTATTTTTAAACTAGTTACCTATAAACAGAAATTGACATTTTAACAATAGCAAATAATGTCAAGAAAGAATAAAATAGAGCATTGTGGTTACTGGTATTTTATTATGCATTGGAATTGGACTAGAAGTATTTTAATAAATATTAATAAAATTTGGTTTAAAATATATTGCCCCTGAAATGAGTAAAGCTTATGTAAAGAATAAGAAGGGTATTTAGGATATAAAATTAATAAAATAAATTTCTAATTATGAATTAAAAATTAATATGAATAATCTTAGTTTGATTCAATTATATAAATTATACCTAGGAATAATTAATCATAAATTGGAAACACGGCATAGTTTTTAAGGGATGTATGTATATAAATATCGTTCTTTTAAACCACAAAAATTTTATATCTAATAAAATCAACAAGTATCCGCTAAACTATAATGCGTTAAAGGCACCTGATCTCGTAAACAGCACCCGATACCAATTAACCCTTGCTAAATAAATTAATATGACCGTTGAAGTACCGAAGTTTTACAGCGAGAAAAAAAGGAAAATTTATACCCCTAGAATAATTTTGAATTTAAAGAAAAGACAACTTATAATAGGCTTTCAAAAATATTTAAAAACAGACGCTCTTCTTCCCACTATCGAAGAGTGCTCCTCAGCAGGTAATCGTGGTGAGATTATTCTAGAAAAAATTGCTCCCGGTGAACTGGTCCCTACAGCGCCTTCCCGGAAAAGGTAGCTGTTTAGTGCGCAGCAACAATGCAACCAAAGGGCATTAGAAGTAACATCCTGATAAAAATTACCCATCCTGGATCCCCGCGAGAACGTAAGAGGGTTTAGATGGGTTAAATTCCCTGTGTTCCGGAAACAAGTCCCAAACTCGTTGTCCAAAAACTCATTCCTCAAATAAAAACCTTTTATAAGAGGTCAAGGTGGAAAAATTATATGGGCCTTAGTTGTATTCTAAGAATATATGCAGCAAAATTAGATGAAATATCAATATTAACACATTTTTATATTAGGTTAACCTATCAGTCTTTCCTATTAATACTATATACAACCTGTGACGTAAAAGTTAATCAAATGAGTTTAAAAAATTAATCTAAGTGTAACATTTTTTTCCTTCTTATAAATTATGACGAACACCCCATGCATGAAAACTACTGAAATAATCCATAGTATGACCCACAGAACTCTTGTCTTTCCACTTTGCCTTTAGTTTCTTCAGGTAATTTTGTTTAGTTTTCCGGACTATAAGCAATTGGCCAATTAGAATGTGAGATTGTTCTAGAATCAGTAACTTGAATGCTGCTTTCTCCCCTAATTTATTGATTCAAAAGGAATCTTCTCACTAATTTTCAGTTATAATACATTCCAAGAGTCCTTGTCCAATGAATCACTGGACTGGCAGCGTCGAGTAGTTTTTCTCCTAGACTTAGCAGCTGGCATGTCCTTAGTTAGAGGAGAACTGGCGAAAATGAGTTTTCCACGCTTTATTTCCTTCAAAACATGTCACACTTTTAAGAAAGCCGATTTTTTTACTATCATGGAAACAAAAACATCATGAATCATGATGCCAGAATTAGTTCTCACACTAAGTAGGGATCGTCTATCAACGTATGTCTTTAATAAACGCTTCATATTAAACAGACCTTAAGATAACCAGATCTTCAAAATAATTGGCAAAACACCACTTGAAGCGCATGTTTTAAATAACTCCATCAATATATTGTTTCACATTTAACCAAAATAGTAAATTTATATTCAAGTCTAAGAAAGAATGACGAATTTAAAGAAGGCCCACAAAAATAACAACCTGTATCTAAACACCTAGCCTGTGTTCTACTATTCCTTATCAATTCCCGTATGAACTGCTTGTCTACTGACCAGCGGACAAAAGCTGGCTAATACCCCACCAACCAGCTGACAAGAGGCCTTATAGATCAGTTCCTTTGTGTCCGATCATGGAGTCACTGTCCACATCACAAATATACCGCGATATTACATTTGTTTTATACGTCCATTGTTCCCGCCTTATCCATACAAAATTTAATGAGCGATGCCTTCCTTGGGTTTAACTGAAAACAAATTTTACATGTTTTTTCATAAGGTTATAATTTCAATGTAACAGCAAGTAATCGTTATTCTTGTAGAAATTATACTATTTCGTTGTATATATAAACCTAATAATATTGTAGATTTGATTATAATTATATAGTTTTTTTTTTTTTGTAAAGACAATTTATACATTATTCCCGTTGATGTTGGGTCTAATTGGTTTTGAAGAAAAAACCATGAGGATTTCTAACATTTGTAATTTACCGCAGATTTCCCGCTTTTTTAACCAAAATTGGTTACATCATGGGAACATGTATTAAAAAACATGACATTGAGGTTAAAATTTATACATAAAAAATATATTAAAAAAATAAATATTCCCCCCGTACAGTACACCTAAATTTTTATTCAAAAATCCGTTTCTCACACTCTTGTCATCTCTCTTTTGCTCCAGAATTTAAACAGAAATGAACTTAAAAACTGAAAACAAGCTAATTACATTTGTGTTGATGTTTATAATTAATCATCGACCAAAAGAACCTGTAAGATTATAATAAAATTAAAAATTAAGGAGTTTATAATAAGAACAAACATCTTTCAGTTAATTACATACAAATTTAATACAGATCTGCAAGAAGGCAATCTACAGTTAAAGCATATATGTCTCCAGATTCAGTTAAATACGTATGCATTAGACACACTGCAGTCTTAGCTGCGTTTACCTACACATTTCCCAGTGTGCATTACCACCTAATCACCTACATCAAATTAGCACACTGTGACTTTATTGGGATCTTATCGTTATTCAGCTATATGATGAACATTCAATTTCTACACTGTTTTGATTGTCTATAGATGAAAATTTTACGATATGACTATTTTATTGCATTTATAAAATAAGCCATTATTGATTTAATGAAAATTTAATCCTCCTCTACTATCCATTTTACTAAGTCGTACTCCCAATATTAACGGCGTTATTGACCGTTACTATTAACTCTTATAACTACAGTGAACTATTCCTTGAATTTGTACATCTCGAATCTGGAGTAATATTTGCCCAAAAAAAATCCATAAAACCGTCATTGGCAGAAGGAAGCTCAGATTACAGGGCAGGAGTAAAAGTCGTAGTGAAGTTGTAAAATAGGTTTATAATAGAGGGAGTAGGTTTAAGTTCTTCTTACCTGTGATATGATACTTTGGGAGCACTCGGGTTTACATTTGTAACCCAAAAAATAACTTTTATTTATCTTAATGTTTCGTGACTTACGCTCGTATGAGCCGGCCTATACTCTAGATTACCTGATTTGGGAAGTGAAGGTTAGGGTCTTGGGATGTTGGGTGTGGTTGGAATGTGGTGTGGCGGTGCTTTGAATTATCACCTCTCGGCGCTCTGGTCGGAGATGGAGGCTATCTCTATGTTACTAATTTCTTCTTCAAAACCCCTGTCCTAGTCTCTTTATTGTTTTCTCAAGCTCACAACTTGTTATATTTTACATTGTATCTGCAATTCTCATTTTTACATAATTGTTGAAATGTTAAATATACATTCCGTTAATAATGTTGATAATTATTAGTGATATTGTTTTAACATAATCTTTTACTCATGTTTGTTTTTTAATTACCAATAATTGCCAATGGGCGTAGTGAGCGGGGTTAGTGACCGTAGCGCTACGCTCCGTTTAAAGTACGTCGTCCTGTAGGTGCCAGCATCAGTGAAAGCGGCCGGGGGCGTTAACAAACGGCGGTCTTTATCCGCAAGATCTAACCGGATCCCAGCTAAACTTCGAGCCGTGTTCAAGCTTTGTGCGATGTTTAGCTGCTGTCTTCTTGTAGTTATTGGTTCTATGGGTGGACTCCACGCTGAGCGATCCTGTTCTTGCTAGCAGTCCTTGCCTGCCGACGGGAGCCATTGATTGGGTGGCTCCTGGAAGGAAGTCACCTTTAAGCCCGTTGACCGTTTTGTTTGGTCCCCAGGTTAGGTGCTTAGAGGCCTTTCTTTAACCCTTAAAACATCAACTGATACCAACCCACTGCGTTAAATATAGGGGGACATCTTTACTTTACTCTTTTTATTATTTTTCAAAATAAAACAATGGTCGGGAACTCATGGATTTAGATTGTATTGATCATTAACAGTTAATCGTATTTACTTTTTCTAGTTTGTGATTAATAATATTTCTTTGTCTTTTAATTTCAAGGTTATTAATGAGTGTATGACGAAAAAACTACTAGTACTGTCTAAATCCCCCCTTTTGTACTTATTGTTTCATTTTCATCTCGTAATTGAAAGAAATAGTATCTATTAATTTCATTTGTTTATTCTTTTGTACTATACCAATTGATAATTTTCGAGTTCAAGCGTATGCCTGTATAATAAACTCATATCTAATGGAAATCTTGTATACCGTGATGTCCTTATATAGAATATATGCTCCTGAATATGTTTTCATGTAAAAGGTAATACGTTTCTACCAAGTTCCTAATACAAACAATCTGTATGAATGTGACAAACTAAACAATTATCGTTAAAGATGTTAGTCATTTGTTAACACAAATACATATTGTCATGTAAATCCCGAAGTTTCAGATCTCTAAATTGATTCAGCATTAATACATGGTTATAAAATAAGTTTAAAATTTCGAATATAAATAAATTTTCGCGTTCTTAATTTTCTATATAACATAAAAAACATAATGATAATATATATCAATCCATTCAATATATTTATCTTTAATAAAAAATAATGTTATATCAAAATATACAAGAAAGAGGCATCTAAATCTTAATTTTAACACTCATGAATTAAGTGCTGGGTGGATATTTTCCAATCTCAATTTTGAGACCTCGTGTAATTCTACTGTTATAGTGAGTTAGTCCTCTCACTCGCTAAGTTTCTAGTCGTTCTCATATAGCCAATAACCGCAAAATTTGCAAGGAACTTTTATGGATAAAGTATACGGAATTCAGATCTTAATACCTAAAATTAAAATTAAAACACAATAGGTTACGTACGCAATATGGGCGTCATGTAGGGACGTCATAGCTTCCGTTTTAGTTGTTACACTTTTCCAAAGTCGATAGAATTTGTTTGGAATCTGTTATTATTAAATTTGGATATATATATAAATAATACTTAAAAGCAGTTATCGTGCTACAAGGATCTATTTTTTATTCATAACAATACATCAATTCAACGCATAATAAACTTTAAATATGATTTCAAAATGTATTAATACTTAGACCAGTGTATGAAATATAACTTCCTTCCAAGTAATATTGCAGATATAATTTCTGCACGTATATTCCTACCAAAAGTAGACAAAAATCACGATTTTTTACTTCGTAAGAATTATAGATAATTGGTCCTGCAATTATTTTATATATTTAATAAAATAATTGGCGGATGGTTCCTCACGTAATCGTGTATAATAGCGTGTGCTGGGAAAATATCGTTTTAAATTGAATTTGCCAATGAAGCTTCTTTAAAGCTCGTTGCGTTAATGTTAAATTTTTTAAGTTCGCTTTAGAAACGCAATGCTGGTAGAAAATGAATTAGCCTTGTTTAAATTTAGTGAGTAAATAAAATTAAGAATTAATTGAGTTTAATTCTCGGCGTTGGAGCGTAACTTTATAAAACGATCGTTATTTCATGTATTTGTGAATGTAATTTATGGAAACCTTATGAACAATAAATCTATTTCACAACTGTGAGTGCAAAGTTGTTAAAATCCAGAGATAATTAGGTTAGTTAGGATAACTTTTACTTATTTATACTAATTCTTTTTGGCTCTTCATCACTCTCAAACATTCCTCAATTCATTATCATGACTAGTAAGTTAAGCTACTTTTTTTGAAAAAGTTTCACTCCACATTCAGTAAAATGACAAAATAACATAAAGTCTATAATAAATTTTAATAGCATTACTTAAATAAATCATACTGTACAAATATTTCGAGATACATTTATTTAATTGGATACATTAAATTTGCACGTACTTTATCTTATATTATTTGCTGGAACACCTCTTTGTTTAAATACATAAACATATAGGAATTTGGATTTAACTTTTATAACCTATTTATTATATACCTAACGCATTACATTTCAATTATAAACACCATACAACGCATTCAATAAAAAAATTATATGGAGTTCCGCAAAATTCAATACCTAAACATTAGTTATGATATGCAGTATATTTCTGGTTATACAATCGAATTAATGAACTGAGTAAATGTTTGGACCATTAGTCTATTGATTCATAAATAATTCGCAAAAAAACGCGGTACACATTTTGTACTCCGCGATTGGCGATGAACATGGGTGTATTTTTATATACTGGGAAGTTCGCTTTTTTTTCTAAAATATTAATTCTTGCTATGATTGTGCTAAAGGAACCGATATTCGTATTAAAAGCTACGTCAACACAAATATAAAATTGATAAGAGAAAAGGGTAAGAATGGCAAATTTCACTACGATAGTAACAAACAACACACGTCAATTAATTAACAAATGGAATATAAAGCATAATACAGTATAATGCACTACACATAATACAGTACAATACTGTACACATAATAAAGTACACACAATACAGTACAATCATTCATAGTATTTTTTAAACTTAGAAAATATTGCATATCATTGATATGTACACTGTATTATTATTTGTAAAACAAGTAGAAAGAAGATATTTGGTAAAATAAGGCATGTCCCTTTAACTAGTAAGCGATGTAATGTTTGATTTTGGGATACACGCAACACAAGGCTTTGATTACAAAATGACGTACAAAGAAATAACCTTGGGTGAAGAACTCTCCGTTCTCTACAACAGAGCGACAGATAGAAAGATAGAAATGAATTTTTTCTGTCCCCTCGAGTGCCTTTTTCGCTAAATCTCAGTCAATAATATGTGGCCTGCAGTTATAAAAATAATTTTTAAATGCTATTATATACAGTATTTTACTTTTATGTGGGACTGCAAGTAATAATTACATTTTAAGATTGATATTAATACACGATTGTAACAATATTTAGAGTAAATCTACTTATGCTTGCAAAACTTTGAAAAATGTGTGTATAGAAATAACAAAATATATCGTAATAAAGTCAAATTAATGAGAATATTTAATATAAGTAATGTGATTTAGGAGTTCTACAAGTGAACTCCACCATGTACCCAATATGTGTAACACCATTTGAATTGTAAACTAGAAGATGGGAACCTACTGGTACAGGTCAGTATACTACAACTCCCATCTGCCTAATATGTGTAACAAACATTTAAATTGTAAACTAGAAGATGTGAACCTACTGGTACAAGGTCAGTATACTACAACTCCCATCTGCCTAATATGTGTAACAACATTTGAAATTGTAAACTAGAAGATGTGAACCTACTGGTACAGGTCGGTATACTACAACTCCCCATCTGCCTAATATGTGTAAACAACATTTTGAATTGTAAACTAGAAGATGTGAACCTACTGGTACAGGTTCAGTATACTACAACTTCCATCTGCCTAATATGTGTAACAACATTTGAATTGTAAACTAGAAGATGTGAACCTACTGGTACAGGTCAGTATACTACAACTCCCCATCTGCCTAATATGTGTAACAAAATTTAAATTGTAAACTAGAAGATGTGAACCTACTGGTACAGGTCATTATACTACAACTTCCCATCTGCCTAATATGTGTAACAACATTTGAATTGTAAACTAGAAGATGTGAACCTACTGGTACAGGTCAGTATACTACAACTCCCATCTGCCTAATATGTGTAACAACATTTGAATTGTAAACTAGAAGATGTGAACCTACTGGTACAGGTCAGTATAACTACAAACTCCCATCTGCCTAGTATGTGTAACAACATTTGAATTGTAAACTAGAAGATGTGAACCTACTGGTACAGGTCAGTATACTACAACTCCCATCTGCCTAATATGTGTAACAACATTTGAATTGTAAACTAGAAGATGTGAACCTACTGGTACAGGTCAGTATACTACAACTCCCATCTGCCTAATATGTGTAACAACATTTGAATTGTAAACTAGAAGATGTGAACCTACTGGTACAGGTCAGTATACTACAACTCCCATCTGCCTAATATGTGTAACAACATTTGAATTGTAAACTAGAAGATGTGAACCTACTGGTACAGGTCAGTATACTACAACTCCCATCTGCCTAATATGTGTAACAACATTTGAATTGTAAACTAGAAGATGTGAACCTACTGGTACAGGTCAGTATACTACAACTCCCATCTGCCTAATATGTGTAACAACATTTGAATTGTAAACTAGAAGATGTGAACCTACTGGTACAGGTCAGTATAATACAACTCCCATCTGCCTAATATGTGTAACAACATTTGAATTGTAAACTAGAAGATGTGAAACCTACTGGTACAGGTCAGTATACTACAACTCCCATCTGCCTAATATGTGTAAACAACATTTGAATTGTAAACTAGAAGATGTGAACCTACTGGTACAGGTCAGTATACTACAACTCCCATCTGCCTTTATAAATCTGTAAACAACATTTCTCTGTTAGGAATAAGATTGTTAATGTATGCCATTAAAATATAACTTCAAGAGGATATTTGCCATAGCATAGATATATATTTGGAAATTGTTTTAAACTAATACTCCATATACTTGTCTACACAATTATTATGAGATAAACATAATTTGGTACATCCCTTCATATGATGGCAGTCTCTAAACATATTAACAGTAATACATAATTACTTATATTACTGAGCAGGCATTACTTATATGGACATACTATACAACCTGTAAAACACGTAACTAGGCGACTACTACACACCTTTTCTAGAAACTACCAGATAGGTCCCTTATTGTAACAATCTGCATCGTCACAGTAATGAGGTTTATAAAATAATAACATATTGCAAAAGACATACTTTCTGCATATTGTGTACGGATATTGGGAATTAAGCAGTATATTTTCAAGTATTGCATATTTTGAACCATTTTATAATATGTTAACAGTACTATGTAAAATTGGTATTACCAGTTACACTCATATCACTTTACAACTGGATAATAATTAAAAAAAAATATTAATATAGTATTTTTAGAATAATAAATTATAGAACTACGAAGTTTTGGTATATTATATTATATACCACATAATAAAAACTATAAGAGACAAATTTCTAATTCAGAAGCATAATTATAATTTCATTTCTTGCTGACTTCTTGGTTTTATTACGCACTGGTTAAGAAAAATTTAATATAGTATTTTCTAAATGTTAAAGGTATCTAACACTAGTAGAAGTGAAAGAAAGTACCCGCTTTACACAGAAGCAGACTGTCACGTACAAAACCAGTTACTCCACTGCAAGTCATTTATCTTTCTCGGAGACTGTGTGGGAGACAAGAAGCTCTTATCAATTTGCATAATAAAGTTACTTAAGTTAATCAACAGGCGGGAGATCCTGCACCTGACATGCATTTGTTCTTTATTTCCTTAGCTTATTAGTATTGTACGTTCAACCAATGCCACATTACAATATATTTTTAATTGTTTTCAAAATCATCTATAATGTTTCTATCCAATTGAAACGTGATCTCATTAGCATTATCATTTCAGATTAATGTCCGTTGTGTTTGTTGGCTCTTAACTGGCGGCTACTGGTACATCAAAGATGAAGCGATTACAATATTGCCTCACATCGCGTAAAGAGCGTCCCACACGCCAATCAAACATCATGACGCCAAAATGATCAGGTCATTGTTAAAGTAAAACCTGTGGTGATGAGGGAACGTCACGTCACATATTTTTCGAATTACAAAGCATCGGTAACTGCTTGTAATATGTCCATTTTCACACGACGATTTGGCATTGAAATTAATGGTGGCGAACTTTGTCCCGAAGATTTCTGACAATAGGCGGAACGATAGCAACTATTTAAATCTCTCACCAGATCGTGTTGTGGCCTTTACAAACAGTGACGCCTAATTCAGTGAACAAAATATGCACTGGTTTACGAGTTCTTGGATGTACTGATAAGGTTCGAAAACTATATCTTAATCTCCAAAGTGGAAGCAACTATCACACGAATACCAAAGAAAGTCCGCCAAGTTTCACATAAATTGGTGGCCGCCAAGTTGTTGCTTGCTGGCTTTTTTCTTTGTCTTTTTCGCAGTGAGGTAAACTCACACAATCATGAGAGAGGGTATTACAGGTATGTCCTTCGTCTCCTGCGAAATGCTTAGCTACGAAATCTAAGACATCGGTGCTAAAATGTTGCAGTGATTTACATAACCTCTCAGACTAGACTTCCCGATTAACAATACTACGAATATATTTTCTCAATTGGCGAATCACTCAGTTTTGATTAACCTCTAATCGATTGAAAAGTCGAAAACATTGGCCGAGTTAAACTAACCGCTTGTAATAAGTGGGGTATTTTATCACAGATATGTTAGTACCTAATCTAGATTGGTTTAAACAGCAGTAATTTAACGAACCAAAAAATTTATTTGGCTGATTTGAGTCATAAAACATTAGTAAGAAAAACAGTTGGCTAAAATTCTTTTACTTAGTTAAAATATTGACCGACATTGAAATCATTGTTATGTGTTCATGTTTCAATTTTCTTGTGATGGTGTTTAGTGTACGAGTCTAACAATTTTATATAATTCTGAAATAGGGTTATTACCCAAATTTTACAACACAATAAACACTCTACAGTAATTATTATACTTACAGTTATATACAATAAAAGAAGGATTGCCATACCGATTCTGCACCTTGCAATAATAATTTAAAACGACCCTTAACTCTGTCAACATATTCAAATCTGTCCTCAAACTTCAGCTGATTTAATAAGGCATAACAATTTAGCTGAGGATTTACATAAGTTACTATAATAATATTCCAACAAGGATTAACTTCCCATTTTAAAATTTAAAATTAACTTATAAATATATATATATCTCTTTCTTATGAAACTTTTGGAAAGTAGACCACTCGGCAATAATTTTAGAGGACATTTCCTAAATTATAACGCAGTGCAGTTACCAGGTCTAAATATGTAATAGTTAATCAATTATTGGTGAAAAACATTTATTTAAAAGTTTACTCACGAAATAGAATAAATCAATGTTTTATAATGCACTAAAAAAAAAAGTTTTCTTATGTTTGAAATTAATATTGAGAATCGATATTAATTTTGTTTTACGTTTTGTATGATTTACAATTACTAGAACGAGGGTGTCGCCTATTTTTGTGAGCATAATACACATATTATTTATAATGCCCCTTGTATAATTTATTCCGTATTCTGTTTAATTATCATTAAAACTCACTTTTTAACAGACAGACGACACCACATGAACGCTCAAGTAAATTACATTTAGTTCTCAATCGAATTTACTACTCATTGTGCTGCACGTGACGTGAACTAAATGCGTTTTCCACAAATTACAGACTAACACTTTCAATGGCTCCCCATTTGTATTGCGTAGGTTTTCAAGAGGACGTTTTAATGAGATGTGTCAAACATTCACTAGCAGTATTAAAACTATATTTGGTTAAATTCATAGTATATTAACTGCACTATGTCCGGTCCAACACACATTTTTATATCTATAATGACGATTACGCATATGGTTCTAAGTAGATATGAATATGGGGTTTCTAGACCACTTTTGGGACAGTCAGAAAATCAACATAAAATACTGTTTAAAGGACAACAAACGAATCTGTAACTCACGAATGAAAAATTACCGAATCTATAGCTGTTTGCTTCTACTTTCTAGAGCTGTCAAATCAATCTATTTGAAATGTCTCGAATAAACGAAAAATCTTCTACTCTACAAAATTGAGGGTAACACAGTCTTTATCTTTAATAGTCTTTTTCCCAGTAACAATCAAGTGTAATTTTATCATTTTTATTCAATTCTTTAATCTTTTTTTCATCCAAAACAGTCAAAAATCTATTTGGCAAATGTACTTTGAAATCTTCTAATTCTGCTACTGATTGTAAGCCCGAATTTATCTTTCATTTTATCCAATTGTCACAATTTTATACTTCTTATTTTCTTCTAATTCCGATTAATTTCTTATATTCTTTGAACTTTAAATCACCAACCTCATTTAATTCCTTTAGTAGCTCCATTTAAATAAGGTAAAAATTTCTTTAATATGAATTTGAAAAAGTAATGATTTTTACTAGAATTTGACAGAAATCAGCACATTTTCTAGTGAAACAGTGATAGATTCTTCTATTTATTATAGAAAAATCTGTAAACTAAGACTTCAAATTGTGCAGATCTCTGTCAAATTCTAGTAAAAATCATTACTTTTTCAAATTCATAGTTAAGAAATTTTCCCTATTTAAAATGGAGAGGAAAAAGGTATCATGTCCATACTGCAAAAAAGATGTTTTTGAACATCATTACACCAGGCATTATAATTCAAGAATTCATCTGAAAAATAAAAGATATTTATGAAAAAGAACTAAATTATTTGAGGAATTGGGCTAAAGAAAATCAAATTGTAGATCATGAAAAGATGTACAATATAGAAAAATTACGAGAATTAAAGAAAAACTTTAAGGAAGATAAAAAAGATCTCAATCTATTTAAAGATGAAAAAATTCAGATCAATCGCTGAAAAATTGGTCCATAGAAACAAACGATAAAACTAAGTCTGAAATGATCGAAGAAATTGATAAAACTCTTAAAGTAAAATCCGAAAATATCATTGATGTAGAAGTTTTATCCTCAATACACGGTCTTTTCAAGCAATACATTTTAACAAACTTGAACGACAATTCCATGTCAATTTACAAATATCTTTCAATTATGCGGTCAGAAATTAAAAGTTTTAATCGAGAAATTTCAAGAAAATGTTAAAAATATGAAGGGTTATCTCTCTTTGGAATGCGAATACGAACGAAACTTTAGTAAACGGTGAACGACAAACTTGCCCAATGTACTTTACTATAAAAGCAGACGAAAATCTTCGATGTAAACGATTTTATCACCAAACAATTTAATAAATTAACACATCGTGAACAAACAAATCATCCAAATAAGGGTTCTGGATTGGACATTTAAAAGCTGCAAACAACTAGTTTTGAGCATTAATAAAACACGAAATGATGAACGCAGGATCATATATCGATTTACCAAAGATAATCAAAGATAGGAAGGCTTGTGTGAATATCAAAAATAAAGATGATTTCTGTTTTATTTATTCTATCCGATGTGCTATTGAAAAACCAGAAACTCATGTAGACAGAGCAAAACAATATGAAAAATTTGTAAATGTACGAAATATTTTCGGAATTTGAGTATCCAATGTCTTTAAAGGATATACAATCATTTGAAAACACGAAGTTACAATTCCAAGTATAAGTATCCTAAAATGTCTATCAATGTCTATACTTATGACGAAAAACTCAACATTGTTCCGTTACAAATTTCTGAAAAATATGACGCCGAGTTAGAAGTTGATTTATTGTATGTTAAACAAGAAGACAAATCTCATTATGTTTTGATAACCGATTTAAATAAACTCGTGAGTTCTCAGTTATCCAAGCATAAGGAAAGGAAATTTCTTTGTAGAAAGATGTTTATAGGAAGCCATTCTCCTTACAAATCTGGAGAGATTTTAGCAGACCATATTAGAAACCTTTGCAAGCAAACATGAAGTCTTTGGTAAACCAATGTATGCCGATTGTCCTAGGGTTCAAACCAACATCATTTTACTAATTTATCAAAAGAAGTTTAGCCGAGTCCTTACGGTTATTTATATGGACATTTTAGAGAAGCACATATATTGAGAAAAAAAAATCCGAGCACTGCAAGAAACAATCCCACAAAGATCGGGACTACAACCAAGATTTCGAAGAAGCCACAGTTCCTCGTGATGGGTTTTTTACTCTATATTTAGTTGTCCCGAAATGCTGGACCAATCAGCATGTAACAAACCGATATGTTATCGAAGAGGCAAAAAAAAATATGAAGAAGATTTGCCAAACTGTGTTCCTGCAAAAATTCGTTTGAACAAAGAACCTCCAAATAAATTATCGGAAATACATAGCATTTCAAAATATAATTTCTGTTGAAGAACAACAAAAAAAACCTATGAAAATTGGACTGAATCGAAGAAAGAAAATTTCATACCAAAATGAGCAAACGTTTGTATCATATTTGCGAATGGTCCCTGCTTATGAATGTTTGAGTCAATTCAGTATGGTTTTACTCCTGATTGAGTTGGAAAAGATAAGAGTTTATAATTAAAGTAAGCTAGATTCATTGTCATTTTGCGCGGACTGGAAAGTTTCTGAGGGCGCAGCTCATTCCATGTTGTAATCTTGAATTTTGAAAATTTCCACAAAATAATTCCCAGTCCTGTGTTTCTTGTCATAAATATGTCAAATTACGATACTCATTTGTACAATAAAAGAAATTTGGCAAAAACAGTACGCGTAATGTTTGATTTGATTTGCAAAACACAGCCTGATGAACGATATATTAAAATTAATTCTGTAAATTCTGAGGAATACGAGGTTAATGAGTTATGATGCGGTGACAAACCTAGAAAGTTCATAAAATTCTCATTTCGTGTGGGGGACACATTTAGGATTCATGGGCCTCGTCCTATTGAAAAATTAGCGAAAAATCTAAACAACAGAAAGAAGGACTTCAAACTATTACAAATCATATTTATATTTTTACGCCGGATGGTAAAGAATATTGAGATGAGAAATTCTTAAACAAAAGGGACAGCGCCAAATAGACGGAAGAAGGAAAATTCTTTAAAATTCTATCTGGAAAAGGCAATTAATTTCCCTATGAATTTATAAACGACAGTATTGAAACAAACTTGATCTAACACCAGAAGAATATGAGAAGTTTCAAAGTATTTCTATTCACATTTTGACAGACGAGGAGGCATATCTGAGGAAAAGATTTTCAACACTACTTAAATGTTTTGGGAACAAATTAAAAGAGAAAAAATTCTAGGAAATTACTCTGATCTTCTATAACATCTCATAGGATGTTCTTACTTGCTCGCTGAGATAATCCTTTAAAAATTTTAGGAATATTTGTTTGAATTGCTATAATGCTTGATCCAGGCACACTATCTAACAGCTCCCAGTCTTGCAATGGGGATGCTATGCTATGTTAAAATTTTAACTAAAATCGAGCCTTCAACTGATACCACGATTAACGATATGTATTTAATGATCGAA
>NW_025786177.1:0-17918 GCF_021130785.1 Homalodisca vitripennis | reverse complement strand
AAAGTACCAACAAAACCCCGATTTTTTTTAAATTTTAAAAAGAGTTTTATCACAACCTTAAAGTACCTTTTTTCAATGAAAATAAATAGAAAAATTTTAGTTACTCAATGAGGAATTGTAGATTTAAGTAGTTTTTGTTTTGGGTATCTTGTTTTTAGGTTTACAAAAAAGGGGATAAAGATATCGATAAAAACTTTTAAAATTGTCTGAAAGATTATGAAGGTATGACACATACATTTTTTCCCCTTGAGAATTAGTGTTTAACCTTGAGTTTTTTTAAAATTTTTAATTTTGATTAAAAAATAATGTCTGTGTTGAAAACGGTAAGCAGATTTTATTTCCAAAGTTTAAATCAGTCCCATGTTGTAATCTTTCACACTTATATTAGGCTGGTTTTTTTTAGTTTATAATGAAGAAAAATAACTTTTTTAAATAGTTGTAATGTAAGAAAACGTATGTTTTGAAACGACTATTACCCAAGGCAATTACATTTTTAAAATTTAAAAAGATGTTATTGCCCCTTTGTAAAAAATTTCTATTTTCCTTTCTTTAAAAATTTATATTTTATTTCACTGTTATTCGGGGGGTTTGATCACGACATACCCGATTGGACCCTTAAGTGCTTCAAAAACTCCTCGAAGTATGACCCCGCCTTTTTTTGCTTTCAATAATAGTACATTTAACGAGGCTGTGACCAAGTAATGTTTTAACAAGATTCTAAAAAATTAACACCTTTCTCTCTGAGCCATCTTAAAATTTACCTACACGGGCAAGATGACCACCATAAGTATCGTGATCTGCAGCGATATCGTTTTATACACACTTGTGGGAGTTGGGTAAATATAAGGGAGCTTTATGTGTATCCTTGCCTTTCCTTCACTGGTGGGTACTTATTTACTCGCCTAATTCTAAGTGTTCTGAATTTTCGTCCTGTGTTGCTGACACAAAATCTGTAAGGCTGGCGGATACGACAAAACTAACACCGGCTATTTCTGCGATGCTAAGTCAAATATTAAAGTGCCTTAAGTACGCACAAAATACAAATATGCAGTATTTTATGTTTAGTGACGCCATATTTAAACTTGTTATCTTGATTCAAAGTTTCAGTTTTTTTAAAAACGGTTGATATTTACTATCGATAAGCTTTTCCTTTGGAAGTTATCTCAAATGTTGTAAATTCTACTTAAACTTTTATATTAGGACAATTTACGCAACATTCATGTAGATTTATTGGTTTTTGTTGCGGGCCAGTTTTCATAACAAGGGGAAATGCCATCGACCAACATGTGGTACAAATAGACAAAATAATCTACTGACCATTTTCCAGTATTAGCACAAGCAGCCTCACATCCGGTTTCAACATGGTAAAACCCCAACGTTGTGTTTTTAGGACGTTATTTTTCCGCTAAAAATAACAGGGGCGTGTCTGCGTATTAGAACGTCTCGTAGGTTTGCTCAAATATCCCAACGTCCCTTCAACGTGAGACGGAATGTGTATCTTTTTTATTGGCTGTCGATGTATTCTGAAGACCTTGTAGTCTTCTAGAAAGAGTAATAGACTGTATTTTACTTTACCCCCAAAACGGAAAATTGTGAGGAAGTATCAATTAAATTGCTCTCCATGTAATCCAAAAGCAAAAGCTCCGTTAAATTTTACCAAAGCTAAGCTAAATGGACTGCATTTTACTTACAAAAACGATGACATTATGGGGAAATATCAATAGCTCTCCATGTAATCCCAAAGCAAAAACTCGTTATCTTATACCAAGCAAGCTAATGGACTGGCATTTACTTTAAAAAATCGGGACATTGGTGAGGAAATATTAATTGCTTCTCCATTGTAAATCCAAAAGCAAAAACTCGTAGTTTTCTACAAAAGTCCAACAATAAACTGTAGAATTACTTACAAAACAATTCTGAGGAGGAGATCAAGATTGCAGATCTTGAAACGTAGTCGTTTCTCTGTTTTTTGATTCTCCATTGCCAATGGCAAAAGTCCGAAAATCACCTCACTCGTAAAAAATTGCTAGCCTATTTAGGTAATTACAAGAGTACTCATCTCTGAAAAGTATGCCTGTAAATGTTATACATTACTGCTATTTTCGGTTCGTATACAGTGATATTTTTAATTTATTACAAAAGGCCTAAAATACTCTCCGCTCGTTTTACCCGCTAGAGACTAAGTAAGCTGATATATAAACAAAATCTAGAAATAGAAAGCCAGTGTTTATGACACATCACGAATTTTGATTCTGATCAACAATAATAAAAACCAAATATAGTGATTCTGAGAATAAACAGTCTGCAATGCGATAGTGGACACGGAAGAATGTCTCTGGCAGGGGTTGACGTGATAAGGAAACCAGTGGAACGCTAACAAACACCTATAATGGCCTCCTTTCTTATCTGTCGGAGTAAACATTGTAACTGTTGTACTTGATTGTTATAATGATTGGGGGCGTTCGTGTAGACAGTTCTTAGACAAATTAATTATTCACTAAATCACAGTCTCGATGATAGTGGTAGTGATTAGCTTTAGGGAATAACTTACCACTCGTCTGTTAATTGACGTACTTTTTTATAGTAACTCCCGTAACCCTTTTCTTTCTACTCCAATAATAATTTGTATAACTTCAGGGATGCTACAGGTCAGGGAAATCAGGGAAGTCAGGGAAAAGTCAGGGAAAAAAACAGGACTGGAAATCAGGGAAAAGTCAGGGAATTCCGGTCTCAAGTCAGGGAAAGTCAGGGAATTTCGACGTTGGTCAGGGAAAAAATATAAAATCCCTTTACACAAATAAACTTACTGCCGCCGCGCCGAGTCCAAGCCTGCAGACGACGCGGGCGCATATTTTACTTCTGTGTTTGTAAAAGATCATTTAAGTCAATCTTTTTGTACGTATTAAACTGTGTTCACTTTATTTTTTGCTTTTTTTATATTTGCCACCCTGTTAGACCTCAACACCGCTTTTTTTTCACTCATTAATTTCCAAAAAACCCTGGGGATTGCGTCGAAAAAAGTCAGGGAAAATAAAAAAATTTGGTTGGAAATCAGGGAAAAGTCAGGGAATTTCATTATTGGGCTCCTGTAGCAACCTGCATGAAATTTTAAAGTCACACTGAGGGCTTCTTTTTTTAAGAAACTGCAAATTGGAAGTGTGACAAGTCTTTGTGTGCGTAAAGCTTGTTTGGCCGAACCAACAAACCCTTTTGAACTCGGAAAGATAGGGATTGATCTTTGGAATTGATGTTAGTGTTTCTGTATCACCGAATTAACTTTGAATGGAAAGTAAATAGTTTGTGAGATTTATAGACGCTTTTCCTTTGTTTACTCATTTGTTCCTTGTCAAACGTAAAAGTTAATAAGCTTGCGGTGCAATAAAATGCATGTGAATTAACTTTTTAATTGGAAGGTAATTGTGGTAAGCATGAAAATCATTTGAATACAGATCCTCATGCAACTCAACAAAATGGTTAGAACCGAAATAATTAAGTGGACCATTGAAGATATAATTTAAACAACTCAGTTTTGAGACAAAAACTGTTTTAAGGGTCTAGAGCTGTTGCTGTTCACAAAATGATCCGACCACAACATAAAGAAACTCTTGCTGTTTCTTAGTTTAGTCATACAAAAATACTGAATTTCTGCTGATTTGATAAAAATTTGACTGTAAGACAATTACAATATTACGAATAGATCTAAATCCATAAAATTATATGTTCTAGTAAAATTGTTTTTAAGAAGTAAAAATGAGGCTTGAAACGAAACCAACGAAAATACGAGTTAAAATAATAATGTTATGTATATGGTTACATTTTCAGTTATTTCTTAAGCAATTGTTATTTAACTTAGAATATTCTTTTCATGTAATAACAATATATTATTCAGTATGTAGTCATGTAGTAAGTGGATGCAATGTAAACTGAAAACATTAATTCAGTTCTTAATAATATAAGGGCTATTTTAAAATCTTAGCAACTTAGAGACCTAATTGTTACCACTCAAAGAAAACGTGAACACCACCACATGCTCTTTGTCCAAAGAAATGCTTGCATTGTTTTCAATAAAGAGAGGCTTGTGACAATGTTATCCCTTTAGAAAGTGAGAACAGTGTTTTGCCTTCTTTTCTCACAAGGATGTGTTCAGAATTGATACCCCACTTTTTTGGGTTTGTAGATAATGGCAACAACTCTTGTATATTTCAAACTAGGAATTTGGAGCTTTAGAGCTGCACTTAATCTTGGTTTAAATCTTATGATATTTCTTTAGAAAGGAATATTTTCTGGTTTCACATAACGTTTTTCATGATGCATACAAGTTTCTTTAAATCAAATCGTATACTTCCATCTGAAATCATGAGAGGGTTATATTAAATTGTTCATCATCATATGAGGAAAAGCAATGAAAAAGCAGTAGCGTTTCGGATAGGAGTGGAGCCCGCGTAGCACTCGTAATTTTCATTGTTATCTATTTTCGTCCAACATTTTTCATATCTTCAGTTACGTCTTGACTGTGAGATAAGCCGATCAAGAAGAAAAATGTATAGTGAAATAAGCTTGTTATTTGAGATTAATATATCCCCAAGAAGAATCCTTCTAGTGGAGTTTTAGTGTACATTACATATTGTTTCGCCTCTTGCAAGTCATAATAATGAAAAAACAGTCACAGAAAAAGGTATATCTAAAGGATAACTTGATTGCATTTTTCTTCCCTTGACGTCAAGTCTAGTATAATCTACTTGAACCTTTTTTATGACGCTTTCGAGGTTCAAAAAGAAACGCTGATAGCTTGTTTCTATTTGCTTGTTTGGAAAGTCGCTGATATGGCCTGGTCTTCTTTCCAGCTTGGCTTTATCTTTGGAGCCATTCTTATCTCCAGTAGGAGAGGAAAATTTAATCTTTTCAGACTCTGTTGCTTGTCAGTTTGGTAGATGACAACCTTTCCATCTTCTAAGCCGTATTATAAGCCCCCTCACCCCCTCCCCGTCAGCTCAGGTTCGCAATCAACCCACGCGTGATACAAAACCTGATGTGAAAGCTGTACAGAGCTATTTCCCCTCAACAAGTAAGTGCCTGGTAAAAGTGCACTGTATCCGGCTTTGTTTCCCCAGACGGTTGTAAATTCACCCATAACGTAGGGGCTGGCTAATCAATTTCATTTTCCCATCAAACAATCTTTATAAACAACGCTATTTGTGCAAAGTACACACAAGAAGCCGTCCAGTAAAAATTTGTGTAAGTTAAAACTTAACAATTCATTAATCACCAAACCAAACTAACTAGATGGTCTCGGCGTGGACTGTGTGTGCCAATCGTTATCGTAATACGCTGCCGATTGTATTGTTATCAGTGGGAAGTGAGGGACAGAAAGGCGGTCTACTGTTGTGATAACTGATAAGCCTATCGAATTTGAAAGGTTGTCAAGTTAATTTAGATGGAAAATTTATTGTGTCTACGTTTATAACTAAATATAGACCTTTTCACTATAACGGTCTGGTTCGTAAACAGATTGTTTCTGATGTAGTTGAAGGAAACCCGCCGTTGTCAGTGAATGGTTAAATTCCTATGCTATAGTTATTTTTGAGTACATGTGTATTTGTGTGTGATTTTCATACTTTATCGTAGTACTATCGTGGTAGTGGTACATGTTTGCAACGGAGTCCTAAAGAGTAGTCAGGCGAAAAGAGTTTGAGATATGTATTAGCCTACTATTGATAAACTTATTGGATAATGCACACTTCATTTACCAAACTCGTATAGCACTTGACAGATGTAAACCATGCTGAGGCTCACGTAGAGCTAAAAGAAATGGCTTATAATTTATCTAGGTATATTTGAGGACAGAAAATCTTTCGGTTCCGGCATGGTTCAAATGCTTCACGGTTTAGAATAATTTGTATAAGCTCATTAGTCGTTTTCTATGTAGTGGTGCATCTTATGTCCAACTGTCCTGTTTTATTCTGTTTGATATGTACATAGCACAGGTTCATGGCATGAAGTTCGTCGCTGTATACCTGCATAGCATGTCACACAGTAGTAGCTATAAAATATAGGAGGACACTTTTACTGCCTTCCATTAATGTCG
The DNA here is from genome assembly GCF_021130785.1 of Homalodisca vitripennis. NCBI lineage: Eukaryota > Metazoa > Arthropoda > Insecta > Hemiptera > Cicadellidae > Homalodisca > Homalodisca vitripennis. The sequence continues at coordinate 11,833 of NW_025786177.1, read as the reverse complement.
TAGTGGAAAGTATACGTGTAATATGACCCGTGGGACACTGAACACCGTTTTATCACAGATCGCTTCTTTCCGCTGTAGGGGCTTCAAAACTTGTCTGTACACAGATTGTTTTGTATTATTGTTCCGACATTCGTATTGCGCTTTTTAATTTTTAAATTTGTGCTAAATTTAAATCATGTATACGTTCGGAGTTACTTTAATTATATCATTACACAACCAATATAATGCAAAAGATAAAATGCAGACCTTGTGAGTAAGGGCAGATCTTTTTTTGGTTTGTAAATAGTGTGAAACTATTGCCAACACAACATCAACATTAACTTGCACTGTTGTTGCCGAGTGCATAATCACTCTCAAAATACTCGAACTTTTTGCTGTTAAAAACGAATTAGGAGAATTTAATCTTCACCATGCCGAAATTGCCGGGTTATTAAGTGACATTTCTTATACAAAATCATAAAACACTACATTTTAACAGCTAGCCTTTTGCGCATAACTTGGTAATTTTTTAAGTAAAAGTAAATAAATTGAGACTTCAACAAGCTTACATTGCCAGAGTCGCGCCGACTGTAAGCTAGATAGCATTGGCAAATAGCTACGTCCGATGTACAGCGGAAGTATCCTTGGATCTGTTCACACACACAGAGAGGGACCTTGGGGCCAGAGAGAGCCTTGCCCCCAACTCTACGCTAACGCTAACTGCATGGCTGCACATCATGGGAACGAAGGGAACAGAGCTGGACTGGTCACCGGAAGTAAGAAGATCTATAACTAAGATGGGGAATGTGGGTGTTTGAAATATAATGCGTCGCATCTTTTTGAAGTGTGTAGACGTTATAGTACAGTATGTTCGTTCTACGATGTCCTTGGTGTTGAGGTTATAATAGCGGCTTCGTGGATCATAGATGTATCTTAAAACAAATTCAACTCAGTATAGAAGGCCTCCAACAGTGTGTCAAAAATCAAAGAATCAATGGAAAATTGTGATGCTCATTGACGTTTTAACCCAAAAATCAATATATATGTCTTCCTTGGACTATAAATAAGCCAATTACCAAATTTTACGTTTATAGGTCCTTTTACTTACGAGTTATCACACAGACAGATAGACAACGACACGTTTTTTATTTGTCATAATAATTTTGTCTCGTGGTTCAAAAGCGCTAAATGGGTGGAAGAAAATTACCAATTATAATGGCAACGTACGTTAATAGTGTGACGTTTATATACATTGAACGAAGGTTTTGGAAATGTATCTTGTGTAATAATAGAAAATTAATCTATGGGGTTGTTATTTAAATGTATGTAGAATATTATTTCTCGGGCCCCAAAGAAACCACTAATAGTAGCATTTTCGACAACCGGGGCAGAGTTCTTATGTCTGCATAAATCAAATTTGGATAGGTGACAGTGAGAGTGACAAGTGATATTTGAAATGTACCCATGCCGCAAATGCCGTTCAGAATCCATTTCCCATAAAACATGATTTAAGTCAATTTGCTTTACAACTCTACGTATTTCATTGTTAAAAGATTTTTGTTTTCTCCGGAATAAAAACAAAATTTACATTTTTGTGGTGAGTTAGTTTCCATTTAAACTACGTAATATTTTAGTTCTATTGAAAAATGATTGAGTGTTTGGGCTCGCTTCGAGTTGAACTCTCTTTTAGCTGCCATTGTGTTTGGAAATATTTTTTTAGCACAATTTTGTTTTGGGGAAAACCAAAAGGAGTGTAGCCTACTAAAATATCTACGTTAATATTAAACTTGATGTAATAAAATTATAAATGTCAATTAAACATTTACGCAAGTAAAATAATTGTGAACATGTTTTATTGTTTTTGGATACGGGACACATTTTTCTGGACTTATGTTGCCTTAGAGATTTAGAGAAGGGTGTCTAAAAGAAAATATTTTTGTACGAACGGTAACTACGTTCTCCACTAATTACCAAAATTATATGTTATCAACCCTGTTAATTTTTTGTCAACCCATCGCTATTTTATGTTCTAATTAAAAAAAAACTATTTGTGCATGAAACATTCGTTCTTGGTGTCTCATGCATTTTAGAATACCTAGTTCCAAAATGTATTATCTGTCTATAGTATGCAGTTTTCAAAGTTGGTGTCGATTATAATTGAAGATTTAAGAAGTAATACTCTTCAATATCATAATTTCAAATATCGATTTATTCATACTGTATGCGAGTCACGAGTTGGCCCCTGGCCCAATACACTATGCAGCTGTGTATTGTAGTGGTATCACCTTATTTTGCAGGTACTTAAGTCAGTAATTACGCCTGCAACATTTAGTGCACACGATGGTCGTTACAATTTCAAGAGGGGTGGTGATTAGCGCCTTGAATTTGTAAAGTTATGTGACTTATAACCGGTGTCAATTTGTAGTAAAAGTTTCGCGCTATTACAGCGTATTGTTGTAGTAAAATTACCTGTGTTTTCCCTATAAGAAACAGTGTTAAACTCATGCAGTTTTACGTGTTCATTTATAGACGTAGAGTTATAGATGTCTCATTTTAAAGTACAATTTAAAATATTAAATATAATTTATAGTTCTTTAGCCCATGAGGATAAAAACTCACAAAACACAAGTGGATCTTTTTTTAAGTGTACAACTTTTATTTAGAACTTATTTTCTAAAGTTCTTTCGTGAGAAAATTTCTAATGACGTTTCTAATCATATTAGGCCTAAGAGTATATGAATGGCATTCCAATTTATTCTATACTATAAAATAAATAAGATTTATACTCTAATTTAAAACTGGATTTTGTGATCGACAATATAGGAAATCCATCCGTTCAAATAAATAAAAAACTAATTTAAGCGGAAGGTTATAAATATATTTAATATTGTTTTCCTGTTATCGCTATGGCTGTAAAGTGAAAAGAGACCAAACAGAATGATAACACAGTTACATATCGTCGGTTAAATGTATAAATGTTAATTATCTTTATCTCATTTTAATGTAATTCACGAGATAATAAAACTATTCATATCCGTAGCTGTGGTGGAAAGGGTTGAATTTAATGCGAATGATTTAAACTCCATTTCACCTTCCGCTTAGTTGTTCGCCGCCGACTTTTCTTATCTCTTCAAAAGGCGAATGACTCCAGATTCCACGAGCCACGTCTGAGACAGCGTCAGATTTCAGACGCTTCACTAAGTGGAGGAGAAATGAAGCTGAAATCAACATTCATATCCGGTTATAATTATGTCCATGACGTATCCAGGAAATAAGTTTTAGTATATTGTGATGCGTTCTTATCTATTTTATTGATAAAAACGTCACCGCGTGTTGATTTGAAATTAATTAATTGTTTGTACACTTCGTAAACTTTGCAGGTCTGATACAGATTCGATTTACGTACAAAGCTACTGAACCAGCTGGTTGGAAATTCCGAATATGAAATAATTGGAAATAGTTTTGTTATTACAACTTTTTCAAAAGTTGTTGACGGAGACGATCCTGCACGCATTGGAGTAGAGTTGGGCAGACATGCAGATGGTCTAACATTATCGGAACTGAACTGCACGCCAAGGCTAAGCTATAGTAGATAAAACACATCATGCTGTTACGTGGAAACCCCTGGCCGTCTCCCACAACATTGCGCCACTGCCGTAGTTTGTGTTTGGCCTCACCCAGTTTGTGGTTGTAGAACTGTCCGTTTTTTTCTCACTAGCGGACGTTTTTATAGCAATTATGCACAAATATGTAATACGTCAACTGAATTACTTATTCAAAAAGAAAATAGGAAGGGTTTTTAGCTGAATATCTGTTTCATTCTATTGCTGCTTTAATTAGAAGGGAGTTTTGAATTTATAAATTTTAATTTAGATCTAAGCTATTGATAAATTGCTTTTTGTTTTTCTTAATTAGTAATACATACAATCGCGTTTTATCTTTTTATTTTACGTATATTATTGGCGATGCCCATTATGGACATAGAGACATATAAAGTTGTTTCAACCTCTTAGCTTTTAGATGTTCAAAAAAGGATTGTGACTTTAAAAGTTTAAAATATCGGGAGGTATTTATTCACCCTTCCCACATAGCATGGAACACAGTGAAAAAAAGGTAGGAAGACCTTTCCTCGGAAAAGTTTTTATGTTATTATTATATAGTTATTTTATAGGATTATTATTTAAATGAAGAATAATAAGTCTTTAAATCAAGTAGTTTTTACTATCTGTTACTTTTACTATTGAATTAAAATTTGGATTGACTCTAACTAAATCCGTTTTTAGGAAAGAGAAACAATTCAGTTTTTATTGACCTATTTTTCTTAAACCATGAACATGTTATGTTTTGGAAAGTTGTACATTTTAATATAGCAGTTAGGTACGGTTATAATACCCAAAACAAAATGGGCCTGGAAGTGGGAGTTGTTGGAAATGAAGGTCCAAAAATTCATTTGAATGCTTTGGATTTAAATGCTAATTTGATACTAGTGTATTTGCTGCATAGTTTAAAACTAGTTATACACTTCTTTTTAAAACTATTTGTCAGTATAAAAGTCACACAACATAATGCCCACTGGTTTTCATATTTGTCGGCCTTTTGAAAGGTGTAGCATATGTATGATGACAAGACTACATCATTAGAGGATGTTTTGTTTCTTTTGTCAGCACTTCCATATTAAATTGCAAGGACTTTACCCAGAGTTTGTTAGTATTTCAATGGTCTGTACAATGTTTCCTAAATGAGAATTCACTACAAAATAATTTATGTTTTAAAGTTAAAAATACATTATTATCTTTTTATTAATTTAAGATTTGAATCATCCAATGGACTTTTAGTTTTTGTACTTGTGTAACCTTTGTTTTCAATAATAAATATTGTCAGACCAATATAAACTTCTTCTGCAGTAGACTAGATCTAACGATCTATCCTTACACCTCAATATCCCAACATTTGCGGTCACTGATGTGCTGCTACTGAACATCCATAGGGTTTCCCAGATTTGTGACATATCAGTTTTTTTTTTTTACTCAGTGTACATTCAACTGGAAGATTTGAATTATTCAGACCCTCCTGGACCTCACTAACAAACTATATAATAGTAGACTAATATGATCGGTCAACAGAATCTCCCATCATTGTTTATGACGGATACAGAATCTCCCATCATTGTTTATGACGGATGTTACAATCTGTGAAATTTATAATCTTAAGGATATTGTGTGAATACAAAAAAAAGGATAAGAATTGACGATATAGCAATGTCATTCGATTGCAGGTGTCGGGAACACATGATGGTTTTGATTTTTTTTCTGAGATTTAGATCTGCATATAATATCAGAAGTATGGGAATTGACTATTTGACTAGTGGTTTAGCTGTTGAAAGCTTAAATCATTATAAATTATTATTATTGAAAAAGGTAAACTAATTCAATGTATTAATTGATATATTATAAATGTTGGCATTTACTTCAAGGTTACTCATACAATGCTTTAATGATGAATTGAAGTTAATTGATTACGCCTATGTACGTATTCCTCAAGAACCATCAAGTGAAAGGTTGGTTTTTATATGAAATGTTGTTTTAGGTTTGCTGTGTGAAGTAATAAGTTTGTAGGGACTTCCTTTGCCATCTTGAACCAGTATTTGGTTTTGCAATGGTTTATCAAGTAAATTTATTACTTGTGTTTAATCCGTTGTAATAAGTTACGGCATTATTGAACAAAAAAAAATCAATAAAATTAACAATCATCGTGAATGTATTAAAGTAATTTCAATTATTTAACTTAACATACAATTGAAAACCAACATTATGTTTAAAGTGGTTTAAATCAAAATGCCGGCTGACTGTGACCCACCTTGACACAGAGCTGCAGGGGCTACAGTTGAAGGCCGGCCATGTCACAAATGAAAACCAGCAATAATGTGTCAAATGATGTGTTTACAGGCAAGATGCCGGCTGCTGCGATCCCCCCCGCTGCCGAGCCCGGCCTCCACCTCGCACAGAAGCTGCAGGAGGAGCTACAGTTGAAGGCCGGCCCAGGTCACAGATTGAGGTTAGTAATAATACAATAGTTTTGTCAATTACATAATATTACTATTCCTTGGAGATGTAAGATTATTCTCAAGGCATGTATAAAACATCAAATAAGAATCAGAAGATAATCCTCAATTTGAGGTACTGCAAGAGGTCTCGCGTGGATGAACTTCTTGTACTTTGCATGCGACATATTGAAACGTCCTTAGAAAAGAAATGGAAATAAATTTGTAGATAAGAACAAAACAAGAAAACCAGTGCTGGAAAAATCCATAAAATATCATTTTGGTTACCAACAGAGGACAAGAAAACTAGAGACAACAGTAGAAAGGGGAGAGAGGAGGCATGAGACCTGTGTTAAGTAAAAAGCAAAACTTGAGAGTGCCTAGGGCTGTAGTGAAACAGACCTTGGGTTTCCACCCTATAAAAAACAAATAAAATGTTGTTTATCTGGGTAAACAGGCATAACTGATAAGATACTTTGTTATAAGGTATTTTTAAAATCTTTATATAAAACTCTTAGATATCAATTTTATAATTTCTATCGAGAGTTTGTTGTTGTTGTTTAAAGTACCAGAGTTAGTAATAAAACCAACTCCCCCCTCTCTATTATGAAAACCAAGTTTTTGTACAGGTTTAGTAGATTTTTTCAATAATAACAAATTGGTAAATTCTCAGTTTTCATGGTGAATCCAAATAGAACTAACGTCTACAATGGAATATTTCCTTTTTTTAATTTTCAGCTGTTTGAACGACTTCAAAAGCTCCCTTCTATAATGTGGTATCTGGGGACTGAAATATGATTCAGTCCTTCAAAATGAATGGTGGTTTTCCAAATATTTTGGATCAAGTGACATTACAAATCCTTCCAACCTTATTTGTCCCAGAAAACACATTATTTTCAGGTATATATCCCAACAGTAAAAAGATTGAAAGTAAGTGTGTTCATTTTTTTTCAATATATTTAATCATGAAAGGCTTTCATTTTATATAATTAATAATTATTTTGGGTTTGTCCTTGAATCATAAAGTAAGATGGAAACATAAAAATGTGGAGGTTTTTCATTGTTGTTAAGTTTTTTATAATCAGGTTGTAATATCACATGTAAGAATTCCCAAGATCTGAGGATAATGTAACAAGAAGATGTTTTGGGTAGTCTCCTGTCCCAATAAAACTTCAGCCTAGTGTAATTCAACGGAATTATATTGAAAATTTATAAATAATACTAATGAATATTATATTAAATAATAAAATTTAAACAATATAAACAAATTATGAGTATTAAATAATCTTTATATGAGGTGTTTAACACTAATTTAAAATAAAGTTAAGGAATTCACATTTTTTAAATCTGTTTACTCTGATATCTCTTTCGCATGTGGTATGATTCAAGCATATTATGAACAATTCAGAACGCAATTTAATGAAAATAACAAAAACTAACAAACTACACTTTCTGTCAGTGTATTACTTTGAAATACTTACTTGAATACTTGAATACTTGTGTATACTCTACAGTCCGCTGACTTTTCGTACCATCTGTGTCAGGATAGCACTGTTGCGTCTATTAATACACACAGTGTACAATAAATAGATAATTAAAACATTGTTATATAAATACATTACAACAATATTTACAAGATTGGCGTACGACGGGTAATTGAAAGTTAAAATAAAGTGGCTCAAAAGAGATTTTAGTTTCTTTCCAGGGAGCTACAGAGGCCTCTCCAAGCAAATCAAAGGATCCTTTAACACCTTTTTAAAATCGTCTCATTTTCGCACAGTACTCGGCAACATTCTGACGGCAAAGGTGTTAAAAGATCTTGATTGCAGACCTGTGGGTAGGCCTTTTGAGTGCCACTGAGACGACAGCGGGGCATGTCGAGGTCCTGAGCTCGGCGGGTGTTATATTTATGCACGTTGTCTCTGGTCACAAAATCAGCCAAGTTCTCCCTAAGAAGCACCAGGGTGTTGAGGGATGTACTGGCTGTATACGGTGAGAACGCCGAGTTCCATAAAAAGGGGCCGGCAGTGTTCGCGCGGGGCCGATGATGTTAAGATTCTTAAGGCCTTTTTCTGCAGCAGCAATACATCCCGAACAGCCGGGGAATGTCCCCACCAGCACAATGCCATACATCAGGTGACTATGAAAAAAAGGGCATGATACACAGTCAAAAGATAAGGTCTGGTTATCAAAGCCCTTAGCTTCCTCAGGAGGTTAAATGACTCGAGAGAGTTTGGTACATACCTTTGATAAGTGGTCGTTCCAACTTAACTTAGAGTCCAGCCAGAACCCCAACAGCTTTACCGCCTCCTGGAAGGGGACCCCAGTCTTCAGAGTGCAAAGCAGCGTCTGGGTTTTTTCTTCATTTATCTTAAGTCTATTACAGTTGAACCAATCTTTAGCCTCCTCTAGTAGGTAACTGGCTTCCAAACGTAGTTGGGTGATGTCGCTCCCTCTGCTCATTCAGGGTCGTGTCGTCTGCAAATAACAAAGTTTGGTCGTTCATATGCAGGTCATTGATCATGATGGTGAACAAAAACGGCCCCGAGAACAGATCCCTGTGGAACACCATGCAGGATACTTTTAGTGTTTGAAGAAAGGCCCCCATAAGTGACACTAGCTGTTTACGATTGGACAAGTAATTGCAGACGCTGCTTAGCACTGTGCCCCCTATCCCGTATTTTCGTAACTTTGCTGACAAAATTTCGTGGGAAACTACGTCAAAACGCTTTACTTAGATCACATAGACCAAGTAAAACGGAATCTCTGTCCTCAAAAGCTTCAGTAATCCTATCAACTAGGCTAAGCATGGCTGTTGTTGTTGAGCGGTCCCCTTCTAAACCCCATGTTGAGCGTCAAGTAGCAATTTGTTCTGCTCAAAGTACTCCATAAGTTGGGTTTTCATTATGGTTTCAAACACCTTGGAAAAGATAGGCACCAAGGAGATCGGACGAAAGTTAGATGGCAGCATGGGATCGCCCTTTTTAAAGACTGGTACTGTTCGAGAGGTTTTTCAGAATCTCTGGAAATATCCCATTTCTGAGGCATGCATTAACAGTTAAAGTAAGAGGCCCTACAATCTCATTTATTACAGATTTCAAAATAAATGTAGACAACCCATGAACATCCTGGCTCCTTGAGTCCTTAAATCCCCTAACCATGCTTAGTACTTCAATGGTACTCACCTCCTTCCACTTAATAAGCCTCAGTCACCTGGTATAGGGTCCATCATTGTTGCAACAGGGTCTGTCTGCACATCAGGCAAGCTTGAAATGATGTTATCAGCTACATTGGCAAAATAATTATTGAACTCATCAGGAGTCGCCATAGTCATGGGGACAGGACCAGATTTTCCTGTGACTGTTTACTATTTCCCAAGCAGACTTGCATGGATTGGAAGATTGTAAGATGTGGTTAGTATTACTGTTCTTTTTAGTCCTCCTTGACCATCCAACTGTACTCCCTTTTCCTTTCACAGTACATTTTGTAATAAACATCCTTAAGAGCCAGGTTACCGAGCACTCTTATGATAGTCATGAAGAAGCAAAACAGATGCACGCATTTTAGCAAGTTCAGGGGTGTACCATTGTTTAAACCTTGGGTCCTCTGTTGGAGTAAGATGGTTTAGGCTCATTTTGGCTTATGCTTGAAAAACTTTACAGGAAACAAAGAGTCGAATTTGTCCTTAAATGTCAGAAAAAAAGATTCAAAATTAGCAGCAGGGTCAATAGGTGTTTTGCTTAATTTCACTGGGCATTCATTAATTCCCTACGTAGCAAGGAACAGGTTATTTGAATTTATAACTCTCTTTTCAAATCCTGTAATTAGCAAGCCAAGAATTGGTGCAGGGTCTTACCATGTCTGTTGAAATCGTCAGCACCACAGCTCCATGGTCAGCTACGAGGGGATTGACCACCTTCAGTTTCTGTGTTCCACGAGTCAGCGTTAGTGGCCGCAGCGTCCAAACAAGCAGCCCCACGGGTGGGCACACGAGATGTTATATAGAGACCGTAGCTACGCAGAAGGTTTGAGAATGCGGCCTCTTCTCTAGAGGTTATCTCCAAGTGTATATTGAAGTCGCCACAGAGAACTATATTCTTAACTTTAAGTTTGGACAAGTAGTTTAAGCACAATCAAGCAGGTCAATAAAATGCTCAAAGTCCCCAGATGGAGATCTGTACACTGATACAAGAATGGTGGACACATTAGACATCTCTACAGCTGTCAATTCCAAAACCATTTCAACACAATAAGCATCAAGATTAATTTGTTTGCAGTTTAATTTACTAGAGGAAAAAATGGCTACACCTCCGTTTTTTATGATTACTACGGCAGTAGATGTTGGTAAGGCCTAGGTTACCCAAGGTCTGGTAACAACAACTTTCCTCATAAGTTAACCAATGTTCGGATAAACATAGTACTTCACAATTTACTTCTTGAATAAACAGAGTTATTAGATCACACTTATTTTTAATACACTGAACATTTTAGGCTGGCAATTTTTAGTTTACTAGTAGGCCTACATTGTCTATTTACATCAGAACTAGGCCTAGGCCCTAAAAGTTTGTTAACATGTCTTGGGTCGTTAATTGTAAGATTTAAGTCCTTAAGCGGCTCCTCTGCCATGGGCCTAATCCTAAAAAATTTTCACCAGAGGCTGGGAGTGTACTATCAAAGCCCTATTTCGAAGGTGTTGGGCCTAACCTGACTGATAACGAAAACTTGTAGTTACAAAACCAAAAGTACCCTCGGGGCCAGATGTCAGGTTTCAAACAGTTTGTCCTTGTCTTGCAAATGGGATACTTATTTTGTCTATGACCTGTATCACCGGGAAACTTCGTATTTCCACCTACTTCACAATCATACTTGGACACTACTGTAGTATCAATATTGTTTTGACAGTGTTACAGTAATTGGTCACTCGGATGTAAACTTTCATTCACTAGACGGAGACACAAACAAAACAGGCTGTGTGTCCCCATTGGCCGGCCGGCAAATTGGTGTTAATATTTTTTGTTAGTATAGATCAGAAATCACTGTGGTGTGTTCATTTATTTGTATTCTCATCTACTCCCCGACCAGGCGAGAGTATACAGGTATTGATCGTCAGTCTGGCTTGGGAAAAGTGGAAACATGTGCAAGTTTGTCGGGCAAGGACGGGTGGGGCATACAAGTGATGTTTATCTGAGGGCTAACTAAACTTCTAACTAAGTACAAATGAATCGATTTGATGGTGTGGCAATAATTAATCAAGTTAGATCTAAGAATCCTGTTAGGTTCATGTTAGACTGCATCCATTTCTCTTATACATATTAAAAATGTACAGTATAACCCCTCATGTCTGAACTCGGCATAACCAACTTTCACTGAAATATCTGAAATACTCTGTATGTTTCCAGTAATCAGACGATAGCATCAAATGTGTCTGGTCTTATTGGATTTTCGTCAATTAGTTTGCTATCCATCAAACTGTGGGCAATACAGTAAATACGATTAAATTTAGATAAATTATTATTTTACACTATATAACTGAATAAACACTGTTATTATGAATTAGTCCTACTAAAAGAGATTTTTCCATCAAATAGAACAGATTTTTTTTTTTGGTCAGCCCGGTATATCTGACATTTAGATGTTCCGATCCTGTCAGAGTCGGATATGGGTGGGTTTCACACTATATTACCGTGACAGCTATTTACCTTACACAAGCTGGGCTTTGCAGCACAACCCCTGAGTAGATACTGTCCTGTATGGGGAGCCAGAGTGTTAAATCAATAATATACCTACCAAACTCTGGCATGTATGAGATATTTT
>NW_025786176.1:0-16311 GCF_021130785.1 Homalodisca vitripennis | reverse complement strand
CCCTTTAGTATATTGTATACACGTGTCCTATGTAGTATTTTACAAAACTAATATTAAAACGTCTTTTGTGATAAAGAAGTACGTAGTCGAGTCCACTGTGTAGCCGAGTTTATTGAATACACTTGACAGGTCGGCGAAAGTGAGAAGGTTATTTATTGCGGCCGTTGGACTGTGCCATCTCCTGTCCGGTATCGACTCCCGGCATGGTCGCCACATGGCGCGGCACGCGGGGTTGGTACGGTACCTGACTGTGGTGGACGGGGGGTGTCCGCTGCGGCAGCGGATCGAAGATGAGGACAGCGACGGGCAGGCAGAAGAGCGCGAGGCAGGAGAGAGGTGACGCAGCCGTCGCAACACGCGCACTGAGTAGTCGACACCATCGCGACCCCTATGGCTTCGCCTTCGCGGGCCCACTGACAGAACCCGGCAAGCAGACGACGCTATCGAATCCCAGGTGTGCCACCCGCGACGTAGCGCCAACTCTCCCCAACACACCGAGCGCCACACCTACCGTAGCTGCGATGCAAGCACATGCAATCCACCTACCCTAGGCCCCTTGATCCACTAATCGGTACGTAGTAAATACATACCGCAACCTGCACCAACCCACCGAATTCAATTAACCCCCGACCACACAACTTTTACAACTCACCTCAAGATGTTAAAAAAATTACAAAATCTCGTTCTGGCAACAGACGGTTTCTTCAGGAAATCAAGGCGCGTAACCGTAACCGTAAGGCTTTTCTTCCTTTCCTCGCTTGAACAGAAGAACTTTTCACTACTAAAGAGTAAAGTATCCAATGTGTGTGTCACACGCCTTCTCAATTGAACATCACTTTTGCGATTCCTTTTAAAACAACAAACCCTTTCCGCTACTAAACTTCACTGGTCACCTCCCTGCAGGATAAAACTGTTATTTGCTAATGTATAAATTGTTATCTGATTGCGTGTGGGAAAAGTTCACGATTCATACGTAACGGATTCAATAAATTTAAATCTAAATGATAAAATGTGTGTCGAAAGGGTGGCATACTAGTCAGTTTCCGCTTTGCATCGCTTTTACCAAATTGCCAAATTGTCCTTAAAGAATTACACTTAAGGGAAATTGAATATAAGAAAATAGCAGAATTTTGAACAGAAATATGCACTCCAGTCCAACATTTCTTTTTTTCTCCGTTAGTAAAAACACGGATTGATGTGAAACGGCAATGAAGTCGCCATTCCCACTTTGTAAGCACAGGAATCGTAATTTTGTGGAGAAAAGCTGAGAACATCGCAACTGGAATGAGCGCTATAGAGGCTGCATTTACAACAGGGCCTTGCTACTTAAATTATGTATGGAACAGTTTGGACCCTACTGTCCAATGACAGCTTTAATGAATATCATACAAAAATATTAAAGTTATATTTCGATAACATTTATATTGTCATGAAAGTTTGAAAATAAACAGTTGTTAAACCCATTTTTGGATATATAATGAACACTAGAGAAAGTCAGACGGGGTAGTTGTTGGACATTCGGTAAGATAGGAAACAATATAACCAATAAATGTCCGACACGACCGACTCATCATCATCAACCCCCAGCCCCAGGGTTACCGGGAGTTTGAATACACCACAATATAATATTGGGTGAATACATTTTTGCGTCAGATTTAGGAATAAGTAAAATGGCAGAGAAGAGGACATTCGACACGTTTAAAGGAGAATGGGTACGATGACACCCAGATTAATTGAGGTAGGATATTAAGGCGACACACAGTGTCAAGACACTTTTGGAACACGGTACCCACCACTGTGTGTTACACCTGAAGTCGACGGGAGTTTCTTGTAGTGGTCCGCCTCCTGTTATCAAAGACCTACAACCGAGAGAAACGAGAATTCCTATGCTGTACGAGATGAGAGAGGGAATACAATCACATGTTACAAATAAAATCTCGGTAAAAAACAAAGTACTTACAGATATCCCCCTACTGTTATCCAAGGAATGAATAAGTAAGATCTTAGAAATAGTTCGAAAAGCATAATTTAGAAATAAAAAAAGAATAACAGCGAAAGCAGTGGTTAAGATCAATGCGAAACCTGGTGAGTCTGATGAAAATTTGATTACTGTTGATCATATTGGATCGTTGCATGGTTATAAGCTGGACTCAATCGACGATAAAGCTCTGAGCTTTTAAATTCAACCATTCCAGACGCGGACAGCGTATTAATTGGCAGTTTCGCGATGTCACCATTTGTTGACTAAAGTATGGCTCAGGGCCGGAATATTTTCAAAGGAGTTTGATCATTGAAGAAGGGCAAATATTTGGACTTAGCTGGTGATTCGGAAAATCTTAAACATTTAAAGACATTTTTACACAATTTTCGTTATGGCTTTGCAATAACTTTCTGTATTAATCTTCTAAGACATTACTGAACCCCAAGCCAGTTCAAAATTCTTGAAAAGCTTCTTCGCCACATATAATGCTGCGGTTTATTCTGACTTTTTACCTTTTATTCGCCATAATTAACCTTTCTAAACCTTCCCTAACCAGCGCTTTTTGTTTTGATCTTCATACACGTAATCTTGAGTTTTCTCTGAACAGACAGAGTCCTTTTTATATGAGCGTCTAATTCCTTCTCACCACATTCCCAAGATTATCCTCCGTTTACCCAAGCAGTAAGAACAGATGCTGACAACTCCATTGTTCAAAATTGAACCTTATCGATAATGTGACTAAAAATTAAGCTGCGAGGACATTGTGTATACAAGCTGCCTGAGCGGACTGCTTGCCTACGCTCTATTACCGAATAACTCCTTTTGTTAAAAACTTGTGTTAACCTTTTTTAAATGAGTGAATTTGGGCCAGACCCGCAAACCTTAGCATATTACGAAAAATTTCATGAGAGCACACAGAAAAATGTTTCAGTGACTTTAAATCGTCGCCAGAGCACTTGATCCCTGTACATTTTTAAAATCCCTTTAAATTACAAACATTACAAAGAACCAAACTCTTTGGTAGCGGCTCAGGTGTTATTCGGGGATTGTATACTATTGTACCCACCTACTATAAGCTAAGTTTTATTATTCGTGTTTGTGTGCAGTTTAACCAAAACCAATTTTTAACAACATTTTGCTAATTTCAATATTTTTTTTGTTTTTTCTTTTCCAAACAGCGTTTGTTTACAAATGTTAAAGCTAGCTCGTTACGTTGGATAACCTCATAAAATTCATCAATAACTATAACATGACGCGTGTTTATTAATATTGATTTAGTATATAAATAGAACTGACTAGGCAGACTGTTATGAAGGACATCCAATACTTTGTTGGATTTGCAGTAAAGAACGTGTATAAATGGAACTTTAAAGAAGGAACGCTTTCCAAACATACAAAATAGTGCCCTGCTAGTATAGAAATTTTTAAAGTGAGATTGAGATAAATAGAGATGAGGACAAGGGGTCTGGTTCGATTTACTTCCCACCGATCGTTTGGCCCACACGACCCAAACATTAGTTTAGTTTTTAAATAAGAGGGTCGTTTGGGCCCAACGATCAGTGGTAGTAATCGGACTGATTTGTTTCCATAAAGTAAAACATTAAACTAAAATGGGTCCGTTAGGCCCAACGCAACCGGTATTTACAATTTAAAACAGTAAATTTACAATCAAGGTTCGTTTGGCGCCAACGATCCAAAAATTACCTAAAAATACCTAATAGCCGTATGGTTCGTTGTGGCGCCAACCCGAACCCTAAAGCAGTAATGAATTAAATTGTAGAATGCAGGTTCGATTACAACCACTGTTCGTTGTGCCGATGACCCGTTTTTAATTTACTAATTTATAGAAGGTTCGATTTAGTCCTCTGGGTCGTTGGCCCAACGACCCGATCAAATAAAACATATGCATCTTTCCAAAAATGAAAAGGGGTCGACGTACAACTCCACTGACCGATTACTGCCACTTATGGGGCCAAAGGGCAGGCTGATACGGCAGCCGCTCCTCCTGCCACTTGGTAGCAAATTATTTTTTATATATCTTCATTATGAGCTTGAATACATTTGATAAAAATATAATATATATATATATACTAACTATAAATATTATTTATAAATTATATATTAATTAAATGCAGGTATGAGGTAACTTATAAAATATTAATTTATTTTGGTCGGAAAAGACAAAAACTACATTGGTTTAATATTAATCGTAATATAATTTTTTTATTTCCCGTTTTCTTTAACGTCACTCTGAACGTGACTAATACATATATATTTGTATATATAACATTTGTATAAATGGCCAAAAAAGCGTGATTTATTAATCTTTATTGAACACTTACTACATTAGTACCTAGATTTTTGATCATCGTACAAGTAAAAGAACTGGGCAAATTCTTTTCAAAAAGCCATTGTATAAATGTTTCTGAAGCATTTAAAATACATTTTCCTGTATCTGATACATATTCTTCAGATGGAATATAAACTAACAATTTTTACAGTAACATATTAAAGAAAACTATCAATTAATTCTAAAACGTTAATTGAGAATATGTTTGCCGAACTTTAAAATAGAAGCCTTTGAATGATAGTAATTTTGATTGTAAATGGGATATGAGAGAAGACATTACATTATCTTTATAACGGGTATTCTAATATGAGGTAACTCTATAACCGTAAAGCATCTGTTTAGAATTCTTAGATATAAGTAGAAATAGTAGTAATTTGTGGTAATAATAATTAGGAAATACAATGTTATTAGTGATGTCGCAAAAAATAATTCAAGTTTCATCAACAGCAATCTAACCACTACTAGAGCTTTAATTTCCCATAAGTTTCAAGATTATTCTTTTGATGGTGGTCTTCCTCATGTTTCTTTTCTAAGTTGAAAACAAATGAATGCGAACCTTGAATTGGATGTCTCCGCGTGAACAAACCTTAGTTATATAAGTTATTAATAGTTTTAATCTTGAACTAAACTGTTTTCCTTTTGGCGGTCTTCATTGTAGCTTTGTACCGCAGTGATGGGCTGATGTGAAGAGTAACAAACTTACTCTCGACCTTAACCAATGAAGTCGCTAGTCGAATAAGTTTATTATACAATGATTTTTAATTGCGTTTTCATTGAGCCTGGGTGGTTTTCTTTTACAGTTATATTTAGATCAATAAAAGATTTGTAAACGGATTAGTTCTATCCCGGTTTACACGGCCGGTGATCATAACTTAACTATTTCGGCCTAACCGTGGAAACTAACTACCGCCTCAGTCAACAATAATTGTTCCTGTTTTAAGACCTGTAGTTTAAGATAGTTCTCTCGCACATTAAAAACCGATAAATTGTAAGAATTTAATTTTGGGTAAGCATCGTTTTCGATCGTCGGACTTGTGTGAACTGCAACAACTTAGATATTTTACTCAAATCGAAGATCCATGTAGGCTTCATCTTTAAGTATTTTAAGGAAGGTTCTTATAATTATATTAACAAATAAACCGAGAAGTGTTCTAATGAAATTTTTTAAAAACCCTCAAAGATAGTGTAACATTATTTACTTTTAAATACGGCTATATTATTGTCCAGGACGACTTATGATAGTGAAGTAGTAGAACCAGTAAAAGAAGAAGAGAAATCAATCGTGCCCACTTAGGCAAACTAGGCGACCACCGAGAACGGGTCAGGTTTGTGACTGGCGCGGCTAAAAGAAGGAAAAATTAAGTAGAATGTGTAATAAATCTACTTTTACAGAAAACCGAGCAGCCAAAAAATGGCATAAAATCATGCTTCGTTGGGTCACTTTAAAGAACTCAACCTTTATCGTATCATCAAACATTACTTAGAGTGTCAGCGTAAACCATAGGTAAAATTGAACTATAGATACAAAAAATAACGTTTTGTAGTTTACCCTCTAATGGTAAAACAGTGGAAGAACCGGCAACAGTTTTAGTGTTTTGTGTTTCCAGGGGTTGGGCATGATGTGGCCATCGAAAATGCATACTACCTGTCGCAATACTACGGCTTCTATAAACACCATTACTACTACTTGTCTAAACAACCTTTACTCAAGTCAGTGGAATCAGATCAATCAATTAGGCTAGTTTATGAGGGTTTTTTTTATCGACAACTGTGAACTGTGTACTTTTTATTAGCGGTATCTAATATAGTCTTTGATTATGCGAGCATCCCGTACGTAAGAGGAGACGACTAGTAGCTGCCCGCCTGCCCTCATCCGAGGCTCTATTTTGTAACATGGAGCAAATATTGAATGGAAAAATAGGCACTTTGAACACTTGTCCTCAAACTTGATTATGTCAATCTTTCATTCCACAAACCGACTTTATAGTGAAACGGCCTTGAGGGTTTGAAACCTCGGATTACAATTTACAGTGAAATGCATTTATGTGGGGTCAATGTGGTATTTTTGTTTTTTCAGACTATAAATAAATTGCAATGTTATCAAATTCCGTTATTCTAGGTTTTTTTAATTGTTTAAAACAAAAATTACTATAAAAATTAATCTTTGAAGCATCTAGTTTTGCTTCTTAATAAATTTGGTATTTTTTTTCGTATTAATAATGTAAAATTTGTTCACCTAAATAGGTGTAGAGAAACATCTATTAAGAAACGTCTATATAAAACACAAGGGTGCGCATTTTCAAGAGCATAAATGTTTTTCGGACAACTTACCTTATGCATGGCAATGGGAGTGGGTGTATAAAATTTTCAGGGGAATTAATTCAATTGAATGACTTGACATTTTGCCTTTGAATGCTCATTTCTTCTGCGATACGGAACATTGGTGTTTCGCTTGATGCGTGCATATGGGGATTTTCCTGAGTGGTTTAGGAAACATTTTTAGGATATTTTATCTTATAACCACGGTTGAAATACAAAAAAAAATATTGAATAAACAAATTTGTAAAATAGACCTTTGGTTACAAAGTGAAAACAAAAAATATAAATTATTTTTTGAGAGCAACCACAAAATTAGTATAGGTACAGTAAGTCTCAAAGCCAAGCTATTTTTTTAGTATTATCTATCATGTTTGTGCCTAAGTTCACGGAGCCGTTTTAATCGAGGGGACTGAAAAGTAATTTTCCTTGGTCACCAATAAAATTGTGATGACAAATGTTTCTGTCAATCATGCGAAGAAGAGCAGAACTAATATAGAAGACAAGAGACAACAGCACCAGAGACCCAGGAAGTAAGGTGGCAAGGCCACACAGATAATCTGGTTATCCCGGGAACGAGGGCATAATAATAATAAATTTCGATCAATAACCTAAATTATAGGCTGCTTTGGAAATTTCTTCCTCTTCAATTTACGTCCCAATCTCAATGCAGAAAAGCCTTGAACTTCATAACTCGCCCTAAATTGTGTTGCAAATAAAAAATATTTCCATTGCTATATTTTTATTCATATGAACTTTTTCCCGAACAAATTTATTGACGTTCAGTGATTTCCGATTGCTAAATGTTTGGGAAAAAAAAAAAATAAAAAAAAAAACTAAATAAATAAAAAAAGAATTAATAAAAAAAAAAAAAAGTTTGGGTCATTTCGTCAGCCCTAAAACCCTTACTTTCCAACGTACGCTCAAAATGCAAAACAAAACGGAAACCTATTCTTTCAAAAACGTCCTAACATTTCAATCCCCCTAAGAATTAGATATTAACAATTTTCAAGTATGCATTCGTAATATTGTTCACACTGTTGATGCCAAAGTTTATGAATGAATTTAGAGTAAAACGGGCTTTTACAGGGACTCATATTTTACTACTTAATTTTTTTGTTACATAAAAAGACAAAATCAGCAATTTCATTTAATTTAAATTACCTCACTAAGCGGCCCAAGCCGTTGATTTGGAGCAGATTTTTAAAATTAAATCAAGTTTAAAATTATAGTAGTCAGAAATTGTAACCAATGTATATGATATTAAAACCAAACCTGACATACATAATATCTTAAATTTAAAATTAAGTTTTCTTTTCTAAAATCTGTAATATTTTTTTAATACTTATATAACCCTGTTATTACTATTGTTATTTCCTCCTTGCTTGATATTTAAACACACATATTACAGTTGTTGTTTAATATTTTGCTTGGTATCCAATTCTATTTTTACACCACTAACCTAATGTTTTAAAATAAAAATTATAAATTAATACGATGTTGCCTTCAAAATAAATTGTCGAGCTTAAAAAAAAATTAAATTGTAATTACTTGGGTTTTTTTAATGCAAGAAAGAAAGTTTATTCATGTAAGAGTTAAGCAAAATATAAAATAATTTATATTTCCAAAAGAAATATTTTTTTTGGATACAAATTCACTAATTCATGATAATTTTAAAAGATATTTTTATTGAGATTATTTTTTCCAAATAAATTCCCAGTAGGTGTTACATTGTGAATTAAACAATAACACATCGTTAAAATTTGTAGATTTTTTTACATAAGTCTTTCGACATCAAATAATAAGTGTTTTGTAATAAGGATGAGGACTGATATCGTTTATAAAAGTTAAAACATGCCAGATTATTTAAAAAGATTATTCATCGTAGCGGAATTATTTTAAATTGAATTTAATTCAATAATTCAGCTAAATCCCCATTACATCCTACACGAAACCTGGGTTAAACCCTTTAATTTATGTCACTGGCAATGTAGTAATCAACAAATTCTATTCTGTACGTCTTTATGTATAAATCTTGTTGTATTTTTCCACATGTGTCTTGTTATGGCAATCTTTGTATTTTATAATTGATTTGATTCCAAAAGGGTTTTTAAGGATTTAAAAGTTCAAATGAGTAGAAAATATCTTTAAGTGAAAGTGGTTCATCGATCGAACATATACATAACCGTCGTTCAAAATTGTGTAACATGTGTCAAATGTTCAAACACCATAAAATTATGGTATATAATGATTCTAACTGTAGTTATAACTATAAATAATTTGTAACAATTGATATACATTTTTATATGACATTATGGACCTTGGGAAATCTTACAATAATATGTGTTTTAAAGATACAAAATAATCCTTGATAAATTTTATAATAAACAATAAGTTGGTTTTTGAAATGGCGTTTAAAAATGTTACATGATATTATTGTCATAGGATATATATAGTATATATCATCATAATATATATTACTAATCCCTAATATTTGAATACATATGGAAACCACTTATACTTTATATCAACCTTGTTTTAATAAGAGTATTGAAAAGTGCATGGGTTTTGAGAGCGAAAAACGCAAAATGTCATCTTATAATTATATAACCATTTGTGGAAACAAATGCGATATAATAGTACTTTTCCTAAATATTTTTATCTTTTTTTTTTAGTATTTAATTTTTTATCGGGTTACTTTTTTTAAAAATAAAAATTTTTCTACAAGATTTTACTAGAGAACAACACAAAAACCCAACTTTTAATTGAAATGTAAAAAGGTAAAAATTGTCTTGAAAGAGGGCAAAAAGGGGGGAGGAGAAGAAGTAGGGGACTAATCGCCCTCTGATCGTTTTTAAAAGGGGCAAATTTCGCGGCGGGGTCTTTGGGGCCAAGCCTGGTGGTGTAAGGGGCCTCTTTTGAACATCGTAAGATTAATTCCCTTTTAAGGTTCGTTGGCCCAAGACCCCGTTAAAATTTTTTTTGCTTAATTTTAAAAACTTTGGGCCAATTACACCACTGACCTTGGGGGCCCCAAAGAAACCTAACAATAAATAAAAAATTTTTAAGGTTCGGGGCCAACGACCCCCATATTTCCAAATTTTCAGAAATAAACAAATAGGGTCTTGGGCCAATGATTTCCCGTGGAGTAATCGAACCTAGAATGTTTTTTAAAAAGGGTCGTTGGGCCCCAAAGACCCTCTGTAAAATTTTTATTTTTCTTTCAGGAGGGTCGTTGGGCAACGTCAGTGGGTAACGACCCCTCCCCAGGGCAGGGGGCACAGATAAAAAATATTTTTTCCCCGGATTCTGGTGTAAGGGGAATTTGCCGCGGGCTATTTATCGCGGAACTTAGAAAAAGAAAAGGTAAAAATAAAAATAAAATAGAATTAACGTCTGAAAAGGGGGCCCTTTAAAACATAGGGGGTGGTCGGAGCAGAAATGTTAACAAAAAAAGTAAAAATTTTAACGGCTTAATGTGAAGGTGAAGAAAATAGACTCTAGGACTCTTTGGCGATGTTTATCAGCAACTTGGCATTTTTATTTGAGTGCAGTTATTTATTGATACTGAAAACATACTACGTTTTAAAAAAAAATTTTTTTTTTTTTTTTTTTAAATACGTACCCTTACTGCCCCTTTTTGTTGAGTTGAAAAAATAATTTTTACATTGTAAAGCGGTGGATCGGTTATTTAACCGTGGGGACAAAAAATTTTTTTTTTTTGTTTTCAACAAAATTTTTTAAAGTATTTTTAAAATTAGAAAATTTATTAAAATTTTTAAAAAATAAATAAAATAAAGAATGCTTTATATTCTTTAAGTCGTTAGCTTTGTCAGTCTAACACTTTAAAAATCAAAACATAAATTTTCCGGGCTATTTAAAAAACCCAAAAAAAAAATTTCCTAACACTAAAAAAAAAATTTTTCCAAGAATCACGAAAAAAACTGTAAGTTTGTTTTAATAATTGGTATCAACAAAAGTAAAGAAAAGTGTAAGAATTTTTGTACAGTTTGAGAGTAAAAAAGTTGATTTTCCCCGTAAAAAATAATAAATTTTTAAAATTTAATTTCTTTTAAATTTTCTTTTTTCCTTATTTAATTCCGCAAGGTCCCTTAGGCCAATTCAATTTTTAAGGAATTTTTTTCAAAAAAAATTTTTTCCCTTCGGCACAGTGGGAAAAAAAATATTACATTGGATGTCATCTACAATTTTAAACTGAAGATGTTTTAGATTAGAGTTTAAATTTTAAAACCGGAGGGGAGTGCCCAGTTACATGTTAATTAATCGTAAAACTGCCTCTACAGTTAAGGGAAAAATTTAGCTGCGTGTAGGGCCCAAATACAAATAAACCTATCTTGGGGCGAGTTGCTTTAGTGTCCCCGCTGAGATGAAGGCGCAACAATCTTTTTTAAAATTTTTAAACTCAGGACTTGTTTGCGTTATATTGAAAATTTAATTATTTTAAAAGCACTTAAAAAAACACCATAAAAACTGAAAAAGGATAAGTTCTAGTTTTTGCTTTATTTGGTTTTCTCTTGTTTTTAATTCCCCCACAATCAGCATTGGAAAAAAACATGATTGTGTGAGTGTGTTTAGTTTTTTGGGTCAATACGATTTTTGAAAAGGGGGTTTTTTCCTTGGGCACAGGAAAAGTTTTTGGGTCAGCCATAATGACCCCCACCCCTCTCGCCTTACCCCCCAACCCCAAAGGGTTTTCGGCAAGTAAAGCCTCGAATGAAACCCTTTTTTAAAAAGTACCTTTTTTCTTTTTAAAGGACTTAAAACGGGGCTGATACATCCTTCAAAATTTAAACACCAGAGGCAGGAAAAATTTCCCCCACATGGCCGGTACGACGGGCCTTCGAGCATTTTCCCTCGAAAGGGGTTTTTTTACGTACCAAAACTTGTTTAAAAATTAAAAAAAATGTTATGGCATCAAAGGGGGTCCCCCTTAAATCTGCTAGGGTTAAAGGCTTTTCAAGGTAGGCAATTCCTGTAAAATGGGAAACCAATGATTTGGAAAAAAAAAATAACTGTGTAAAGGGGTTGAAATTTAGGAGCAAATGGGGGCTGAAGCATGCACCTTTGTATGTTTTACTGGCAGAGTGGGATACAGTGCCTTTTTAAAATAAAATTTGGGGGCCTTTTTTGAAAAAAAACATTGTAATTGTCTAACAAAAAAACATGTTATTTTTTAAAAAAATTTTTCTTTTTTTTAAATGACTAAAATTTTTAAAAACTATTTGTTTTGCTCCCGTTTGCTTAAAAATTATAATAATCGTTTTTATTCCAACCTTTGAACGGCGCCATCTTTAAAAATTTATGTAATAAAGGAAAGAATAACAAAAAAACGTGGTTCATGAATATTTGAATATTAAAAAAAAAACGTTTTTTGTCGTGTTGGAAAAATTTTTAGTTAAAAATTTTTTTTAATTTAAAGTTTTTTTTGTTATTCCAAAATTTGGTAATGAACTTTTTCCAAAATTATAAAAAAATTTACTGTAAGTTTTAATTGGTCTGTTTTAAAATTTCGGAGTCCGTTTACAAACTTGCGTTATTTTCATAACCCCCACTACAAGCGTAGGGGGAAATTTTGGTAATTTTAAATCATCCAATTTTTTCAAAAAAGTCACTGTAATTTAGTTGGATCTGTTTTCATATTTGGCAGTCATCGGTTCAAAGCTTGCGTTATATTGCTGAACCCGTAATACAAGGCATATGGAATTTGGCTAATAATCATCCAAGCTTTTTTACAAAAATTTTTCCCCGTAAGTTTGGGGCTGGATCTGTTACATATTAGGCGTAAAATTTTCCCCAAGCTTGCGTTATATTGCTTTTTAACCCGTAAAAACAAGGCATTTTGGAATTTGGTAATGAACTTTTTCCCAAATTTAAAAATTTTCATGTAAGTTTTTGTTGGATTTAAAATTTTCGGCATCTCGTTTCAAACTTGGTTATATTGCATAAACCCCCTACATACAAGGCATTGGAATTTGGCAATGAACCTTCCAAGCTTTTACAAATATTGTCACTGTAATTTTTTTGGACGTTTTCATTTTTGGCAGTCATGTTTCACAAGCTTGCGTTTATTGCATAACCCCTACATAAAGGCGTTGGGAATTTGGCAAAATAAAATCTTCCAACTTTTACAAATATTTTCACTGTAAGTTTTTTGCTATTGTTATATTACGGCAGTCAGTTTTCCCCAATTTTTGGTTTTTGCATAACCCTTTTTATAAAAGGGGGGTATGGAATTTGGCTAATGAACTTTTCCAAGCTTTATACAAAAAATTGTCACTGTAAGTTTAGTCTGGTTGTTTCAAAATTACGGCAGTCACCCCTTTTCACAAGCTTTTCGTTAATTCATGAACCCGACATCAAGGAGTATGGAATTTGGCTAATGAACCATCCAATTGATACAAATATTGTCACTGTAATTTAAATTGGACTGTTAAATTTTTGGCAGTATCGTGTTCCAAAAATTGGTTTTTTTTTGCAAAACCCGTACATACAAGGCAGTAGGAATTTTGGAATGAACTACCCCCAAAATTTTTTTTTTTAAATATTTCACGTAAGTTTATTTTGGATTGTTTAAAATTAGGCAGTCATGTGTTCACAAGCTTGGTTATATTGTTTAACCCGTAATTTTAAAAGGAGTAGGAATTTTTCTAATGAATTTTTTCCCAAATTTTTTCAAATTTTCACGTAAGTTTATTGGATCTGTTACAAATTTGGCGTCATCGTGTTACAAGCTTGGTTTTTTTTGATGAACCCGTAAATACAAGGCATATGGAATTTGGCTAAAAGAACTCATTTAAGTTTTTAAAAAATTTGTCATGTAATTTTTGTTATTGTTACATATTAGGCAGGTCATCGTGTTCAAAAGCTTGCTTATATTGCATAAACCCCTTTTCAACAAGGCAGTATGGAAATTTTGGGTAAGAAAATTTCCCAAATTTATACAAATATTGTCCCGTAAGTTTACTGGATCTGTTACTATTCGGCAGTCTTTTTGTTCAAAAGCTTGCGTATATTGCAGAACCCCTACATAAAGGGGTATGGAATTTGGGGAATGAACTACCCCGCTTTTTAGAAATATTGTCACTGTAAGTTTTGTCTGGATTGGTTTCAATTACGGCATCATCGGGTTTTAAAAGCTTGGGTTTATTGCAGAACCGTACAAAAGGCAGTAGGGAATTTGGCTAAAACTTTCCAAGCTTTTTAAAAATTTGTCACTGTAAGTTTAGTTGGATTGTTTAAAATTTACAGCAGCATCGGTTCCAAGCTTGGTTAATTGCTAACCCCCGTACATAAAAGGCAGTAGGAATTTGGTAATGAATTTTTTTCCAACCCTTTAAAAATATTTTCACTGAATTTTTAGTCGGATTGTTACTTTGGAGTTTGTGTTCCCAAAGGGGCCTTATATTGCGAACCCGACATACAACCCATAAAATTTGGCAAAAAAAACCTTCCCAACTTTTTAAAAATTTTTTTACGAAAGTTTAGTCGGGATTTTTCATTTACGGCAGCTGTGTTCAAAGCTTGCTTAAAATATTATGAACCCTTTACTACAAGGCGTATGGAATTTGGCTAATGAACTTTCCCAAGTTTTAAAAAAATATTGTCACTGAAATTTATTGGGGGATTTTTAAATTTTTAGGGCATCATCGGGTTCACAAGCTTGCTTTTTGTATTGCATGAACCCTACATACAAGGCAGAGGGAATTTGGCAATTTTGAACTCACCCAAGTTTTAAAAAATATTGGGCATGAAGTTTAGTCGGATCTGTTACATATTAGGGTCATGTGTTACAAGCTTGCGTTTATTGTTTTAACCGTACATACAAGGCGTAGGGAATTTTGGTAATGAATATCCAAGTTTTTACAAATATTGCCACTGTAATTTAGTCGGATCTTTCATTTTGGGCAGTCTTTCGTGTTCACAATTTTGCTTTTAATTGCAAAAAACCTCATACAGGCGTTTTTGGAATTTGGCTAAAAAAATCTCCAAGCTTTATAAAATTTTTGCCCTTAAGTTTAGTCGGGATCTGTTACATTTAAAGGGAGTCCTGGTTAAAAACTTGGTTTATTGCATGAAACCCTTACTAAAGGCAGTAGGAAAATTTGGTAATGAACTCACCCAAGCTTTATACAAATTTTGCCACTGTAAGTTTTTTTGGATCTTTAAAAATATTAGGCAGTCACGTGTTCACAAGTTTGGTTAATTGCATGAACCCGAAAATACAAGGCGTTGAATTTGGCTAATAAAATCACCAAGCTTATAAAAATATTGATGTAAGTTTATTTTGATCTGTTACTTTTTCGGCAGTCATGTTTTCACAACTTGCGTTGTATTGAAAAAAACCCGTACTAAAGGCAGTATGGAATTTTTTGGGTAATGAATCCCCAAGCTTTATACAAATATTGTCACTGTAAGTTTTTTTGGATTTTTTAAAATATTACGGCATCATCGTTTCACAAGTTTGCTTATTTTGGGCCCCTTTTACTACAACGTAGGAAATTTTTGGCTAAAAAAAACTCACCCCTTTTATAAAATATTGTCACGTAATTTAGTCTGGATCTGTTAAATTTAGGCATCATGGTTCAAAGCGCTTTTATATTTTTAACCCCCGTACATAAAGGCAGTAGGAATTTGGCTAATAAACCCTTTTTTCCAAAATTTTTTTAAAAAAAATATTGTCATAAAAGTTTAGTTGGATCTGTTACTATTACGGCATACTGTTCAAAAATTTTGGTTTGTTTTAAACCCCCGTACATACAAGGCAGTAGGAATTTGGCTAATAACTCACCAAGCTTTAACAAATTTTTCCCACTGAAGTTTAGTTGGATCGTTTACATATTACGGCAGCATCGGGGTTCACAAGCTTGCGTTTATTGATGCCCCGTACATACAAGGCAGAGGGTTTTTGGGCTAATGACTCACCAAGTTTTAAAATTTTTGTCACTGAAGTTTAGTCGGTTGTTACTTATTAGGAGTCATGTTTTTCACAAGTTGTTTTTTATTGCTTAACCCTCATAAAGGGCCCGTAGGAATTTGGCTAAGAACCACCAAAGGGCTTTATAAAAATTTGTCACTGTAATTTAAAGTTTGGATCTGTTACATATTACGGCAGTCATTTTTTCAAAGCTTGGTTTATTGCGGGCCCCCCGAATACAAGGCAGTATGGAATTTGGCTAATGAACTCCCCCCAACTTTTTTTACAAATATTGTATAAAAGTTTAGTCGGATTGTTAATATTGGCAGTCATGGGTTTTCACAATTTTGGGGTTATTTTCCCCCCTAACCCTACATACAAGGCAGTATGGAATTTGGCTAATGAACCCCCAAGCTTTAAAAAAATATACCGGCCCCGGCCGCTTTTGCGATTTCAAAAGTTTCCCCGCGGTTCGCACCAATTTCCTTTTTGAAAACAGTACACTATTTACTTATTCTTTTTATAAATTTAAAATTGTGAGTTTTTTGATAGTCGTTCCTTCGTGAGCTTCTTGGGGCTTTAGAAGGTTTACCACTTCCGTATTCTTCAAAAAAAAAAAAACAAGGGGTTGATTTTATAACATTTTTTTTATATTTAAAAGAAAACGAAGAAGTAATTATGATATCTGCTTGTTTTTTGAAAGATGAGAGTTTTTTTTTAATTTAAATA
>NW_025786175.1:0-18356 GCF_021130785.1 Homalodisca vitripennis | reverse complement strand
CCCTATTACCATAAGACCCAATCCTTTATTTTTGTTAACTCAAAATCAGACACTAGGAAAAAACCTTTTAAAAAGATTTTTAAAAAATTGTTCTCAACTACAAACGTGCTTAACGAAAATTTTTTGGGGAGGGGGACATCAAAAAAAATAATAGATAACATTCTTTTTTTGCCCATTTTTCTTGTGACATTATAAACATACTTTTTTTTTTGAAAATATTAAAAACGGAGAGGAAATAAACTAGGGGAAGTCTGCGGTGGAAAACTTCAATTGAAAAGAAAATTTTATGTTTAAAAAAATAAAAATTTTGACCAAATTAAAAACAACGTACTTTTAATAAAAAAATTCTAAAGAATAGCCCTCCTACAGGCTAAATCGGGGAAACCCTCCCTGAACTGTTTTTTCGAATGTTTCCCCTCACTTTTTAATGCAGATTTAGTAAAAAAACTATAATTAGCCCTTTTATTACGATTTGGAACTGGGCCCATTTGTATACAAATTAAAAAACTTTTTTTCTAATTTTCGAAAATTTAAACTCTTTTTTCTTTGAAAATTTGTTTTGAAATACTAAATTTTTATATATATATTTTTTTAAAATATATAAAAAATTATATATTATTTTATAATTTGAAATCTTTTTTCTGTCAACTGTTTAATACTGTATAATTTAACATTCAATTTTTTAATTTGTTAAACCTTTCCCCTTGGGAACAGTAAAGTCAAAGAAAAAAAAAACTTTTATTTTTTTTTAGGTACAATGATGTAACTTTTTCAAAGTGTCATTTAAACTATCTAAGAACTTTTAAATTTTTAAAAATAAGTAAAAAAAAACTCCTGTTTTTGCAAAAAAAATATTCATTAATGAATATAAACCTTGAAATAAGTATGCTTTAAGTTTTTTTAAATTTTTATTTTTCTGTTTCTTGTTTGTGAAGGGGGAGGGTTTTAAAAATTTGGATCAATTTTTGGGTTTTTTTTTGTGAAAGAAATAGCCTAGGGGGTATTAAAAATATTTTTATTATGTGTTAAAATAAAATTAATTAGTTGGGTTTCATTTTAGGTTTTTTAAATTTTTTAGAAAACTAATTGAACCATTATTATTGACCTGGCATTTAAAATTTTAATTCCTTAAAATTTTTTTCAAAAATATCATTTTTGGCCAAAAATTCTCAAGTTTTTTTTTCGTACCCGGGGATTTTATAAGATTTTTTTTTTTTTATATAAAACAAACGGGCCCTTTTTCGAAAAAGAAGCAAAAAAGAGAAATAGGTTGTACTAATGTATAGTGCCCAGAAAAAAAAATCTTTGTCAAAGCAAAATTCCCGAATTTAATTTTGTAACAACAATTTTCTTTTGACCAATTGGATTTTCCAACCATTGTTTTTAAATTTTCCAATTTCCCAACCATTTTCTCTTGTTTTTAAAAAGAAAAAAATGAGGCCCAAATAGCACCGTCTTGTATTAAATATTTTCTCATTACTCAAATCATGTTTTTTTTATTACATTTTTTAACAGGACATTTAAGTTTAAAAAAAGATTACCATTGTTTAAAAGATTTTTATCTTTTAAAAATATTGAGGAAAAACATTTGTTAGCATAAGACTATTTTTTTTTAATAGTATGTGCCTTAAAGTTTGCCAAACGGAAAAAATTGATTTTGCAAGTTATTGTTTGGTTTCATTTTATTTTAATTAATGTTAAAATCATATTTGATTCGTTCCCAAAATTTACTCGAATCATGTTGACAATGTTTTAAATCTTAAATTCGTGTAAAATTTTTGTTTTGACTTACAAAGGAAATAATGAAATTTTTTTTTTTTATTCACACAGAAAGCAATGTTATTTTAAACATTAAAAATTTCAAAAAAATAAGGAAAAATATATTTCTTTCTTTTTTAAATATTTTTTTTCATGTGTTATTATTAAAAAAAAACAAAGGTTTTTAAGAAACTAAAAATTTATTTTTTGGGGAAATGTAAAAGTCCCAAAACCCAAGTATAAAAACACAATTTTTTTAATTTTAAAGGGGATTATAAATGCATGAAAAAAAATAAACTTTTCCCTTTAAAAACCCCCAGGGGAAGAAAAACTTATATTGTCTGCTTCCGAAAATTGAAAAAAGGGGGGGTTTTTTTTTGGATGGTTTTTTAGTGTGGGTTTAATTTTAAACCCTCCACTTGTTCATTTACATATGAAAAGATAATTTAAATGTCAAAAATTATACCCTTTGGTTACTCATTTTTAAATTTGTTTGTAAAAAAATTTCACCCTAAACTGGGCCCTAAACTTTTTTTTAGATTGACAATTTTTATATTTTTTTTTATGTTATTTTAAAATTCGGAACAAAACTTTGATCCATCCAAATTGCGTGAAAAATGTACATGTATATACTGATCAATAGTTTTTATATCAACCCCCCACTTAACAAATTCAATACACAAGCCACATGTCCCACCATCAGACTATCCAGCAAGAGCATTGAACAATACCTGAGACAACCAAAGAAAGTAGCCTGTGTCCTTCTGGTGTGGCTTTCAGCAATCCCCTTTTTTAACCTGCGTGAACAAATGACCAGGGCAAGTCTTTGCATGATAATTACATTTTTGGTCTATACATTTTAGTGAAACTGTGAACATAACAGTACCTGTGTGGAGGGGGGCCTGTATATAGTCATGTTTACCTCTAAGAGTTTAAATAATATTGTTCGTTAAAAATTGCTTTCTTCTAAATTGTCTTACTTTTCCATTACCTCGTCCAGTTTTACAGATTGTTCATTGTCTCCAGACTAGACATTTTGTACTGTAACGAGCTTAATCATTATCTAATTGCAATACCAAATTTCTAGTTTGGTATGAAAATTTTATAATATCTTCCTTACTAATTATGTTATGTTTCGAGTTAGTTTTTATACGTAATTGTATTTGAGAAAATTTTTTTTTTCTTAGTTGTATTTACCAGTCTTTTTGTGTATTATCATCAGAATCCTGTTGTATTTATGTAAAATTTAATTGAATATGTGCATGAAAACTTTCATATGTTACAGTTTATGTGTAGAAACTTTTAAAGTGCAATAATGTTACATTTCTAATATAAGTGACATTCTCTTTATCAATCGCAATTAATGTCTTCCATAGTAAAACCCCCTTAGTATGCATAACTAGACTGATTGTATTTTAATGTAGTATTTTTATGTTTAATAAACATATTGAAAATTGCATTGATTTTCTAATACCCTGACCCCAAATAATAAAATGTCACTTAATTTAAGGAGGAACGAGAAAGATTGATTAGGATAGGGATAACCCTTATTTCCTGTTGTCTATTTATTAATCTTTTGACTTTGACATAAAACAGGGTGGCCACCCAACCGGGAATAAAGCCTCCTTTTTGGTGTGGGGTAAAACTCAAAAAAACCATTTTTTCTGTTTTCAATCAACTTATTAAATCAAGATATTTTGAGTCCTCCTTGTATCAGTGACCGGTTTTCTTTTTAAACATCATGTTTTTACGTGGGGTGCTCCGTGAAATTGTGAAATGAAGATATACATACCTGTATGTTTGCGGCAAGTGACATGTGCCAACGGTTGCCTCCACTAGTGTAGTTGGTCAAGTATTTTCTTGGTTAGTTCTACCACTGTGGTGTGGCAAGGTCCCCAAACATGTAACAGTCCATTGGCCAATTAAAGTCGGCCCGACTGATGGTCTTCGGGCGTTGGCCACTATACAAGCGGTAACTGTACAAGCGGCCAAAGCGGTAGTAAACTTTGAGGATACGCCGGGTGGCCTACTCGTTATTTGATAGAGCAAAGAGCTTATGGTCTCAGAAAAAGATAGATTAAACGAGGAATTTAAGAAAGTCGAATTTCGGATTTTAGAAGCAATGGGATACCCTCAATCAGTGATAAATAAGCGCATTCGAACCAGAAGAATCATGTCGAGTCAGGAAAAAAAACCAGGAATAGTGATAAATTTACGTTTTTATGTCAATCCCTTATTGTTGCCGGGGTTATCGGAGAAAATTAGAGGAGTTGGTTAGAAAGTACATTAGAACCGTGTTTTAAAAACACATAATACTCTTAGACAAAAGTTATTGGTAAAACAAAAACCAAACAATCCAAACACGCACACAGGATTCCCAAAAACTAATGTTTACAGTGTAAAATGTAGGTTGCAAATTAGGGAAATACATAAGCGAGACAAAAAGTCCTATTAAAGGATAAAAGAACACAAAGGAAAAACATGAGATAAGGGTCTCACAGAAAAGTAAATAATTGCACAACCATTGTTGGTCCCGAAGGACCATTATATGAATTGGGTTGAAGCCAACATAGTACATTGGAACCAACATTTTGTTTAAAAGGAAACTTACTAGAGGCAACATGCATTAATATTCGGGGCAGACCAACCATTCAGTCGATTTAGGCAACGCTCTGGTTGGCTAATTCCTAAAAATTAACTAAAAGAAAAACCAACAGTGTCAAAAAGATCTGATATTTGTAAATAAACCAATGCGATAGAGTCACACATGTATGGTTTTAAAGAAGTTCATCTAGCATGAACCAATAATATATAATAAAAAAAAAAATAGAGCACCATTCCTGTTCCCCGTCCTTTTTATTTCTCACCATTCTTGTTTTCTGCCGTGACGATTGCCATTTACCTTTGGCCTCTGGTTTCAGACGTAGGATGGGTTGGTATACGAATGCTAGAGCGTATTGTGATCTGTATTCTGTTGTTTCAGTTTTAATAATTAGTGGTTCGTGTTTAGTTTTTATTAAGTGCATGTTTTTAGAGTGTTAGTGAAGTTGGGGGGGGATACCCCCCCCCACCCCAATAGCATGGTGGTTGTGATTTCTCTGACATAGGACGTGGTCACACCGCTTCTGGTATGATTTGTTTTATTTTAACCTAGTTTTGTAAATTTGTGTGTTGGTTAGTTATTTTACCTTGAAGAAGAGAATTCAGATTGCAGATCTCAAAACATAGTGTTTAACTGGATTTTTTATTTCAACTGAACGATGGATAAAATGTCCAGAAAAATCCTGTTTCCTTCACAATCATTTCTTCTTCAAAAGTTTAAACTTTCATTTCTTTTCCACACTATTTATTTATAAAAATTAAGTCTAACACCATGTTCAGAGTAAAAAGGTTGGGCACACATTTTATAAACTTACATGTTTTAATATCTACCTAGCAGATGCACTATATCTTTATAATTCTATATTTTACCAGATACTGAATTGATTCATCGCGAGAAAATGCAGCCAATTTCAGATTATTTTCCAATATAAGGGGAGGGGCGCTGGAGGGTGTTCATTGGTGTGGAGCAGGAGGTCCAGCTGAGGGCCGCGGGTGGGGCGGCTGATCTTGGGGTTTCATAGGTCCACTTCAGATCAAACCGTGCAGCACAATTAAGCTGCCCTCGGCTGGGTATTCTGCAGTCGCTTCCTGTCGGAAGATTTTCATGTGGCTCTGAGGGCGAGGGGGAAATAATACAAAAAAAACTTGGGTCAGCAAGGGAAAAAATATCAGGGCTTTCAATGACAGGGGTGGAAAATTGTTGGTGCCCAGGTTTGAAATTGCCAGGAAACATGTATTGTTGTAAGCAACAAAGGTGGGACAGCATTCCTGTTCTGGAATTTTGCTTCTTTGCAGGGATCAAGCCCACAGTTTGGCTGATGGTGGCTGGTACTGGACGTGCCCTGCTAGTTGCATCATCGTATCTTACCGTATGATGATGCGGAGTCCACCGCCCTCCAGGGAACTGGCTGCCTTGGTGGACCATGTTGGGAGGAGTGGATCGGAGTAATGGTGGTGGGATGCGACGCCAACTCGCACAACGAGGCGTGGGGCAGCACCAACACCAATAACAGAGCGGTAAGTTACTTATAGAATACATAATGTCCCGTAGTTCTTACATGATTGCATTGTGGGAAATGTGCCCTCGTTTCGCACGAGGGACAAGTAAGGGAGGTGTTAGATGTGACCATGGTTGTCGGAGGGTATGGACTGGTCGGTGAATGCATGGCTGGCAATTGTTTTTATGGGGGGGGACGAGCCTTCCCTCTCTGATTCATGCTCCACATCTGTTTTAAGATGGTGAACACGTTGCTAGAAAAAGTTCAGTATAGGAATCCGAGGAACACAAAACTGGGTATCATACAAGCGAAACCTCAGGGCACAGCTGGATTATGTTTCCACTAATGGGAAAAGGATTCACAGCGCGGAGCAGCTTGACGAATATGCCGACAGTCTTACCTCTGCGATTGTGGGCTCCTTCGATCTCAATCTGCCCGGTTATCAATAAAAATAGATCAAAGGTTAGCCTGTTGGAGCTCTGAACTGGCCTCTTTGAGGAAGAGGGGTCAGGGCTCTATCAGGAGAGCCAAAACTTGGGACACTTACCATGAAAGCTCCCTTGCACTGTACAACCGCAAGGTTCGTACGGCTAAGAGGTTAGCCTGGAAGAAGCTCTGACACCGATATTGACAGTGTGCAGGGCTGTGCAAGGCTACCAAAAAGCTATTAGCAAAGAAATCCCATCTCGCCGCTTGGTGTGTTCTCCAGGACGTTCAAAGGTGTTTACATTACTGAACCGGAAGGAGTTCTATAAGTTATGATGGGAACAGACTTCCCGGACTGTAATTGTTCATTGGGGTGTGATCAACCACCCGACAGTGAGGGAAGACGGGAAGTCATGCGGGTTAGGCGCCACCCATTTTGCGAGTAAGTGGAGTCTTGGCGCCAACCGTATTGTCTACCTTCTGTAGGATTGACATGGGCTGTTATTTTTAACACTCATTCAGTCCTTACAAAGCTCCTGGGTGGTGACGGGGTGAGTCCGGTTGTGCTTGCAGCGGGGGTTTTGGGACTATTCCTCCTTCCCCTCAGACACTGTGCAGACTGTTCAAGAGCCTCCGTGGCTCTCAGGTATTATCCCACTATCCTGGAGAGTGTTGTCAAGAGTGGTGTTCATACCGAAGCAGGGGAGGGGCGGGCATGGATCGGCCCCGAAGTCTTTACAGGCCGATATTGCCTGTCCTCCTTCCTTCTTCAAAATACCATGGAGAAAAATGGTTGCCAGGTTTGTTTGGGAGGGAAGCTCTTTTGGTAGCGACCGTCTGCATCGCTAAACCAGCATGCCTAAACTACAGGAAGGTCATTGTCGACTTCGGCCTTGCATACAATCTGGTATGCAGGGATTGCAGACAGGACGCTGACGGCAAAAGAGGTAGCCATAGGAGTCTTTTTTGACATTGAAGGAGCCTTTGACAATCACTGCCACTCAGTGGAAGATTGATCAATGCACGGTCTCGAAGACGTAGGTGTTGAATGGTTCAGGTGTGTGACTGGATATGGGACCTTGCTCACGGAACAGGGTTGTAGTCTACAAAACCCTCATGGGAAGCAAGTCGGTTAGTGCGAAGGCTACGAGGGGCTGTCACGCCAGGGCGGCGTCCTCTCTCACTCTTCTGTGGGAATCCTGGTTGATGGAATGACCTGCTCTAAATTACATTTGAATAGCAGCGGTTGGGTGGTCTTTGCTACAAGGGTACGCAGCATGATATTTGTGATTCTTGTGAGTGGCCAAGGTTCAAACACAACAATCACGGGAACTGACCAATGCTGCTCTGAAAACACTGGTGGGAAAATTGGAGTTGTGATAAGGTTTGGGCCTCACCGTCAACCCCACCAAGGCTGCTGTGGTTGCCTTTACCAGAAGGGCGACAGATGGAGGGCAATTGGTCCCTTTTATATTCAAAGGCTCACCAGAGTTGAAGCTGAAAGTCTTGAGGGGTCAAGTTACCTGGGCGTGATCCTAGTTAGGGTTCTAAAACTGGGGACCTCATCTAGGAAAGGGTCATTGCCTATGATGGGTAAGTGGGTCTCTAATGCAATGCAGACGGTGTGTTGATAAGGTGGGGCCCTGGCGGACTGAAGCCGAAGGCACTTGTACTGGCTTTATGTTTCCATGGTCAGACCTGCACAGAGTCTAATGTACGGAGCCTGTCGTATGGTGGCCAAAAACGGGAGGCCAAGAACGGTGGTTAGCTCGTCTGTACGGGTATCCAAAGGATGGCCTGCCTTTAGGCTATCACTGGGGCTGTTTTCCTAGTGCGCCAGGCGCCGGCTCTTTGGACTGTGTATGTCTTAATCTCGCCCCCCTGGACATTGTCAATCGAGCTATGGCCAGGAAGGGAGTGCCTACTGTGTTCAAGCAGATGGGGACTCTGGTCCGGGTTGCAGCGGGTGGGGCACTGCAGAATTAGCACTCTGATACAGGAGGATGTTTTGAACATGATCATCTGATTCTCAGAATGCCACAAAAATTTTCCTTTGACAAACCCTTTAGGATTATTTTACCTTCAAGGGATGGATTGGTCAGAGGGGAAGAAAACCTCTGTCCACCAGTGGAGCTCGAAACTGATGGATTCACAGACGGCTCCAAAAACAAAAAGACGGCACAGGCGCTGGAATTCTGGTTGAGTGAGGACCATGTAGGGAGCTGGTGGTTTCCTATAGGTCCGTTATCCCGACAGTCTTCTTTTCAAGGCGGATCGTCGCAGCTATTATGGAAATGTGCTCGTGAGAATCTTCGTCCTGCGAGTTATAGGGGCAAGACGATTAACATTTTCACGGACAGTCAGGCAGCGCTGATGGCGCTGGATTGCTTGCGTGATCAAATTCCAAACTGGTTTGGGATTGCTATCAGACCGTTTCCCTCCCTTGCCAGATATTCAACAATGTAAACCGTTTGCTTGGGTTCCTGGTTCGAATGACGCGGGATTCTTGGGAACGAAAGAGCTGAAATGCCCTGGCCAACCAGGGGACTCAGCGACCATATTATGACGGGCCCTCAAACCTGTTCTGCGATGATTCCAAGGTGTGAATCCTCTAGGGTTGTTCTCAGAAATGTGATTCCCACGCGGAGCATGGGAGAAGGTGGAGGTTGCATTCCGGGTTACTGAGAGTGAGTTAGAATGGTATTACAGTCACCTTCCTCCAAGGTGGACTTCGGGAAGACCTTCTCTCATTAAAACAGAATCAATGTTCCTTCTAAGGTCATTGGTCTCAATTACGGGGCATGGTCACCTGAGGAAAGATGCATCTTCACAGAAGTTGGACATTCCCTCCAGGAGGATCCGGCTCTGTGGATAGGTGGTTGTATATGAGCAGGAGGAGACTGCTGAGACACCTGTCTCTTTGGAATTTTTTGCCCTGCAATAGCAACGAGAGGGCGGTGATGCCATTCCTTTGGCTTGGTAGTTTGGACAGGGGGGTGGTGAATTTTCCCAGGGAGGATCTTGATAGGTTGTGTTTAGCGGCGTTGTTTGCTTGAAAACATGCTGAAAGTATATAGGACTGGTGGGCCTCATGGTGTGTTTCCGGGTAGGGCAAAAAGCCCTTGAGGGCTTAAGGAGCATGGCAGTAGGCCCAAAGAAAAAAAAACACTGAGGTGGCAAAAAAAAGTGGGACGCACTGTCTTTTTCCTTAAATGCCTTTAGCTTAAATCAACTTGTTGGGCATGGAAATCGTCGTCTTACGTAAATAAATTATAATGTATGAGTCCAGTTTCTAAGTGAAAAACCGCTACATTGCCTATAAAAAATTTTGATCAAACCATGTTCATTTTTAGTCTAATTCTGCATGTCTATTATTTTGTTAATTAATGTTACTTGTTCTATTCCTTATACAAGCCCCAAAATCTTGGACCATTTGTTACATCACTGTCTGGCCACCTATAAATCCTCATTCCTGTATTCTGATTTGGCCTAACTCAGATACAGTCTGTAGTTGAGTTAAGTTGCAGTTCATTTTTTACTTTTTTTAAAATGCCCTCTGTTCAACATGTGAATGCGGCTATAGAGTGGATTGGACAATATAGTTGAAAAATGGCAATAGCTTGCTGTTCAGGTGGCTAGGAGATAACAGGATTTTCTTCTTCAATTTTCAAACTTTCTGTTGAACTGGCAAAAATGAAGCTTCGGAGGGATCGGGAAGTGGAATATTAGCAGATGGACCTGTAAGAAGAAGGTTGGCCAGGGGAAAGGACAATTTAAATGCTTGTCGGCCTGCCACTCACTCTGGCCCAAGACTGACCGCACGTCAATCGTGCAAGCTCAGCTTGCGATTTGCAATGAAACCACTTAAACATGGACTAGTTGACCAGTAAGAGTTCCCGACCCCACCCCCCCCCACACCGAAAGAAAAGGTAAAAATTTTAATTTTTTCCCCTCCCCCTTTTTGAAAACCGAGTTTTCCCAGATAGTCTCTCTCAGATCACACTGATGGTCGGACCAAAGGGTGTGGAGGAAGGCGAGGTGTGATAGCGATATGCGCAATGTAACATATCACCTCAGGGACAGTTTTCAATGGTGGCTCTATCATGGTGTGAGGCGGGGGAATATCAAGGGGAAGCCTCGACAACGGACTTAGTTGTTTTTGATAGAGGAACTCTTTAAATGGATCAGAGGTATGTCGAAAAGAGGTTCTTCTAGCAGAACATGTTTACAGGTTTATCGCAGGATTCATTCTTGGGCCCAGATTTTTGTTTTTCACATGCATGACATATGCTCGAACCCCATACCGCTAGTTAGAGTGGGTGCAATGACTACCTTTCAGGATGTGCAAATTAGTACGATGGAGTTGCCCAGTACGTAGCCCAGATCTAAATCCAATAGCAAAATATTATCTGGGGACCAAGATTGGGAGATGTAATTAGGAAGTTCCAAGCGTGGCGAGTTGCTAACTTTGGCAATCAACTTCGAACAGGGCTGTTTTACAGGCAGAATGGAACAATAGTTGGTCAATCAGAACATACAGCAAAACGTGATTGACCAGGCCCATGCCTAGGCGGTGCCTGGAAGCTAGTCATCAGATTCTCCGGGGAGGAAATACGAGGTACTGAACTTTCTGAAATGGAAAACATAAATATCCCACAACCCACCAAAGTGTTTTTAAAAGAACTCCTATGAAAAAGTAACAACTATTACTCAATTGTGTTGGAGTTATTGTGGTGGGTATTGAAAACATTATTTTTCTTTTTTTTTTAAATTAAAACATAATACCGAGGGGCTGTATTTTTTAAGTAAGGGCCGCTTTTTTTATTGTAAATAATACAAACTAATTATTTTTTTCATAAATACATTTATTTTCAGAATCTGCATTACTTTTCTTTAATTTTTCTACATAGTTGCCTTGTTTGTTATTAAGGCACTTATCATATGCTTATAAACTAAGTTTTGAAAATCCTCTTCCAAAGAAATCTGCCGCCTGCTCTGACAACCAAGGAGTTCCACGGGCCGCGTTCTTGACCTTCCTTCGTCATCATTGTAGCGCTTCCCGCCAAGATGATTTTTTCAAGTAACGAAAAAAGGGTTGGAAATCGCTTCCGGAGCAACGGTACGGGGGCTATACGGCGGATGATTTTCAAAACTTCCCGGGAGCCAAAAAGAGTCGTATCGATTTCCCTGTGTCCGAGCAGTGGGTGTGAGGCCTTGCATTGTCGTGGGAGGAGCAGAATTTTTCCCCTTTGTCAGCATTGCACGCGTCTTTTGTTCTGAAATGGCGCGTCCGATGGAGACTGGCCCAGGGACTTGCCGCAGTAAGGGCTTCTGAGGGTTAATCGTCATTTTCTCTCGCGGCATATAAGTCCCACTAGCATAAAACACCCGCGCCTGGTCCCAGAATCACAAGGGTTTTTTTTGCCTCATAACTTTGGCGCCAGCCGGACAGCGTTTGATCTTGGCTTTGGACTTTGACTGGAGACATGTTGTGGGATTGTCGGGCCCCCCCCCCCGCACAGTTGATCCATGGACTGTTGCTTTGATTCAGGAGTGATATTGGGATACCCATAATTTCAATCTCCTGTGACAATTCAGAGCCTCTAACATGTGCGGTGCCTCCTTCCTCGGTCGTACTTGCGGGAGGTCAAAGAAAAGTCCAAAGAACTGCCTTAATCTCTTGTTTTTTTGTTGGTGATCCCTCACGGGTGTGAAGGAGTTTGGGACCGGTGTGAGAGTTTAGTGGGTGAGTTGGGGGGGGGTAGATTAACAGCTAGTATAACCCGGTGTTTTGTTAGTAATTAGTTATTATTTTTTTATTTTTGTTTGTTTTATACCCTTTTATTATTTTTCTTTTTGTACTATTATTGATACTATTATAGTTATTACCCTTTATTTATTATGAACCGTTGTTATTAGCTTCATTTATTTGTTTCACTACTTTACCTTATATTTTGTTTTGTACATATTTCTTTATAATTATGTATGTATTTTTATTATATTTTACCCTTACTTATTTTTTTATTTAGCGTACCCTTCTTTATTTTCTATCTTTTTTTATTTTTACCCATCTTGACGCACAATTTTTTAAAAGTTTTAGGTTTTTTCTGACACATATTTTGTACAGTACTCGGACCTGGGGACACTTGAGGAAATTCCATATAGAGAGTGGTATATTGTGATAACCGTCGGTCCTCCTTCATGAAATTTTTTGCGTCATACTGCAGTATAATTCACAAATCTCCCGTGATCACAGATGGCACGGCCCCTGGAAGCGATCTTTCATCGTGGGACATTTTCGCCGGCCATCTTTAAAATTCTGCGAGACCCATTTCACGCAACTTTAAACCTGCACCATTGGCCTTCGGGCACCATACACCTCACAAAGGGTGACGGTGAATGTCAGCAGCCGACATGTTTCTTGCATGTCAAAAATCGTATCACTGACCGAATCTCCACACGCGTGGCGGGGTGATTCGATAATACTGTAACCATTTTAAAGATCCCACTGTTATGTAGTAATGCATTACAGAGGTTAGCTACAGAGCTGCAATCATTGGGCATGAAGTTTGTTCGTCTAAGAATGCCGGGGATGGGGGGGGGGGGGGGCGGCCGGGGCGCACAGCTCGTTAAGGCAAGCAGGAAAACGCACGAACTACTACCGTTTGTACCAGTGGCGTATATAGAAAAATATTTTGGGGGGGACTGAAATACCGGGGGGGTCGGGGGGGTATGCGAAAAATTTTGCCAATTTAAGTCTTAAAAACACAGTGTTTAAGGTTTTTGGCATGTATAAACGCTAAAATGGACAAAAGAAATGGAAAATTCACTCTTTTCGGAGTAGATTTTTAAGTTTTTCATGGCGAGTTTTTCCTTCTTTTCGAGCAGGTTTACTTCACTTTTCCATTTTAGCGTTATTATGTTTATATAAGAAGGACCTGTATTCCTTTGTATATTAATTTTTGTATTTAAAATTAAAATTCCATAAAACTTAAGTGTCTGCTAGTTTTGGTAGTTTCCAGTTGTTTAAAATAGAAAATAATAAGAGGCTAAAAAGTCCCCCCCCTTATTTTTAAAATTCTTTGGTTTAAAATAGTTTGTTATAACAAAGGAAATATATTGTCCTACGTATTCTAAAACACATACCACACCACAATATTATAAGTTTGAAACTAATAATATTATGTTAGACTATATACTATTATTTATTTTAAGCAATTGAATTGTTATTTTAGTTTTTTTATTTTTTTAATTTTACCTTAATGAAATCACGAAATAGTAATTTCAGTATGCGACACAATTTCAAATATTTATAATCGTAATTATTAAAAACTAAAATCTCAAACAGCCTTTCCCAAGCTACAATATAACCAGTTATTGTAGGCCTACTTTATGAACTGGTTTTTACAAGGGAAGAAAATGAAATATAGCCTAAAAGTATTCATGAAAACACTGTTTTATTCGTCATTTTACAAAACAACAATCCAGAATTTCTAGGACTTTTCAGTTGAAAATTGTTTTTTTAAAACTTCCTTCATTCAGTTATTGGGTTAATGTCCTCTATGAACTAAGATAAAAGTTGCAAGAACTCATTTCAACTCTGTATTTTCCGGAAGGTTGTGGTTTCTCAGATACGTGTTTTTAAGTCTTCGGAGAGATGAAAAAGCTCCTTTACTGACCAGAAGCCCACTGGAAAACGGCGTTAAAACCGCTAAACAATTTCAAAATATTAAACATGTTTTGGGAAATAGTCTTTAATCACATTTTTCAAGAGAGCAAGAGAATTAGCAGCTTTTATTTTGGCAAACTTTGCTTTTTCTTCACGATTTCCACTTTTGTTTCCACAAGTAGAAATTCCACTTTCTGTACCCTCATACTCCTGAAAGATAGATCTTTTTCTATAAAAACGTCAGGCGCAGCGTTTCCAGGGATGAAAAAATTCCGTTTTAAATGCAGTGCTCAGGAAGAACATTCTGTAGTGAGTCGATTACTGTTCCCTGTGGTTTTGTAAAAACGGCTCCTGAATGTGAACAGCAGAATTCGTCAAGGTATGGTATATACACTTACACGCCCGGTAGTATTACTTTCCAGCGTTTGTATAAGGAAGTATTGCAGCGATTAGTTATGCTTGCGAACATGTACGGGGGTGTATTTCCTCTTTGATACCTAATTTGTGCAGCTGGGCTTACTTTTAAGCTCACTGATACAAAGCACTGGAATGTCTCTGTTCTGCTTATTTTTTTTTTTTGGGGTGCCTTTTTAATTTTTTCGATTTTTCCGGGGCCCTCCCCCCGCCCCTTTCCTTTACTAGTTCCAATACATTGGAAATGCTGGTTTGTTTGGCTTGAGCAAGATTCTATACTCTTCTCTTTTGGAGCTATCTTCTGAAAGGCGGATAGTCCATAAGAAAGGCGGAAAAGATTGTTCAAAATAAAAAGACATGCAACAAATCTGAAAACTGGTCACGGAAGGCCAATTTAGTGTGTGTGATGATTATAACAGAAGCTTCTGCACAGTCGAATTCTTCTTCAATAGTTGATAGAGCGGTATATTATAGGATCCAAAGGCTTCTTTAAACCATTATGAACTGATTATCATGGCGTTGCACCCAGCGAGTCTCACACAGAACAGTTATAAGTTTTTTTTTCTTTTTCATCTCAGGGACAGCATTTCAGAGAATACTTGACTTAAGTATCGCAGTTCTCTTAGCTGACTTGTGAAAGAAACTACACACCTCACTGATGACAAACCCATTTACAATTCCTTATCATAGGGATTTTTTGATGCAATCAGATAGGACATACAGTTAAGAGAGTGAGAGGGTAAACAATGTGTGTTTATTGGCTGAGGGTACTTATTTCACTTATGTATGCTATGTACCCCTCTGAAACTGGCCACTCATGACAGAAGCCCCATCATATCCTTGACCACTGTAAATTGTTTAAATCAAGTCCAAGGACTGGTTTGAGACTTGACATTAATGTATTAGGCTAAACCTTGACCTGTTACATCATACACTGCGGTACAAAAAAGCCACACGAAAAATCTTCCCATAACTTTTAAACAATTCCTCGTCAACATTATCGGACACAGAGGGGAAAATGTGTTCAATTTGGCCTAATGTCTGTTGTCTTCATCTGCTAATACTGAATAAAATACAGATTTTCTCACGTTGGATTACAATTTTTTTGACTGTATATTTGGGAACCAAAAATACCTATTAAATTTCATTTTTGGGATACGACAGAACTAGTATACATAGTTTTGCCCACCCCACCATTTTTCTAGCTGTGTTTTAAGATTACTTGTCCCCGTAATTAAGCCCTGTACCTAAATAAAGAGCGAAAAATTACCAGCATTTTGTATAGGCTCGTCAAGATCCACTCTTCCACCATCTCGGATGCCCCTCTAAGATCAATTTGTTGCCTTCCCACAAAATCTAATTGTCTGTATTATCGGAATAATTCTATTTTTGTTGTTCCTGAACATTCATTTTTCTCTGCATGTTGATACTGTTTATCACACTTTCTGTTTTTCCATGTACTCAAGGATTTTACGTCGTCAGCCATTAACATTGCAGTTTTATGATATTGTTTACACGTGTACTATTTCATGTTGCATGAAAACCTCCCTAGCTTTCTTAAGCATTGTAGTAAGTGGTTTTGATACTAATACTCCTAAACTCTGATGGTTTTTCCTTTTCCCACACTGTGTTGGTGTGAGAAAAAAACACAATCGTTTCACAGGGCCCCTTCCTTTGCTTCCGAATAAGCAAACCCTTTGAAGTCTTTCCAACCACTTATATGAAAAACTTCTGATATTTTCAACTTTAGGAAATTCGGAAACACGTTTGAGGCTTCCAACAGTTCTCAATAATTGAAGATTTTCTCTTCATTTTGAAGTGAAAAGAAAAAAAAAAAAAAAGGAAGTTGAGGATTACAAGTAAATGACCAATATCATTGATATTGTGAAACTAACAAAAGTGTGGATTACTCTCGTTAAGGGTTATGTTCAATTTCCACCTGTGTGATCCTTGATCTCAAACAACGCTGCCAGTTGATGTAGCACAAGTGGTGGGACTCTCGTGGTTATTTCAAACGATGTCTGCTCTACGATCTCAGACGAAACACGTTTTTCCTCTTCACGAAAAAAGCCCTGAATCAGAACTCTGTCTCTTCATTTTAAAAATGTTTAAATGTAGCCTATGTACTTCACACGACGTAAACTGTCAACTATAAA
Organism: Homalodisca vitripennis; assembly: GCF_021130785.1. Lineage (NCBI taxonomy): Eukaryota > Metazoa > Arthropoda > Insecta > Hemiptera > Cicadellidae > Homalodisca > Homalodisca vitripennis. Next base: position 1,833 of record NW_025786175.1, on the reverse strand, counting down.
GTAATCAGATCATGTTTAAATACCGACAACAACAAAACATATCACTTGCTAACAAGTCACTACAATACACAGCACATATGCATACAGCACTTAAAATGTCACCGACGGGTGATACGCAGCACTAGACAAACAGGCAGACCAATGGCGTGGTAGTGCGGAATGAGGTCAGGTGTGGTTGGAGTGGGTGGGGGGTTGTAGGAGGAGGAGGGTTGCTAGGCAGCGGGGCCGCGGCGACACGTCATCGTCATATACGCATGCCTGGCGCTGGCCTACACGAGCGGCCGACGCGACAGTCAGGAGCGTCAGGCTACCTCGCACTCTTTACAGTTGCAACGCTTATTTGCATGCTTACAAAATATTAGTAATTTCAACCTCTGAAAAAAATAAATATTGAATATTGTTAGGTATCATAATGTATTCTTAAAATTCCACTATAAACTATAATACTAATGTAGTCGAAAGTATAGAAGCACAGCTTATTGAAAATAAAAATAAATTATGTATATAAGTTATAATATTTTTTTTGTGTTTCAAATTTCGGGGGGGGCTTGAGCCCCCTGAGCCCCCCCCTATATTACGCCCTTGCCGTGTACGGGGAACGGCCCTTACTTAAAAAACAGCCCTCGTACATTTTAAGTAACTGATTTGATTTGTTGTGTTTTAGGTTATTTCTTGAGAGTAATATTGTGTTTAAGTTGGTTTAAACTAAGAAAATAAAAATGATATTAAACGAAATAGAGTGTCCCACTTTTTTTGCACCTCAGTGTACATGATTACTCCACCGGACACAGAAGCATTCTTTTTTATCCATTACACAAAACACAAGCCTTTGAAAAATTACATTAATGTGCAGGAATATGTCTCTATAAAAACTTGCCTAATGATCTCAGATCAGAGAATCCTTTAGAGTTCTTTTAGAAAAAATTTAGGATTATTTGGTAAAAAAAATATTTGTATTTGGGTAAATAAAGCCTTACTGAATAACAAACAGTAAGGTTTCAATCATTTTGATATTTTGTGTTTTTGAATTTACTGTTTTACTGTCGATAATTTCTATTCACGTTCAATTTTTTTTGTACATAAGTTTTAATACTAAATTTTTTATTTATTCAAATTATATTTAGAATTTAGTATAGATGTTTCTAACAAACTGGCTTGTTATCTACTATTTATGTTATATGCCTTTTTTATGACATGTAAAAAAAAATAAGAAATATCACTGTGTTGAATGCTATAAGAACAGTGTTGTTGATCATACAACAGTAATATATTTCATAGTAGGCAGAGTGGGACATTTTTACTGATCAAATTTTTTGTGTTTAAAAAACCAGCAATAGCGCCACCTATTCAGTTACTGTGCAGTTTCAATTATGGAAACAATGCTGTTTCATTTCTATTGCATTTTATTCTTTATATATATATGAATATAGACTAATTTATTTGTATAATATTCAAGATGTAAGTAAATTAATATTGATAAAGAGAAACATGAAACCTAAATATGAAAAGAACAAAGAAAAGATTCCTTTTATTGACTGAGTGTTAGCAAAACCTAGCACTTTAAGGATATAAAAAAGTTCAATTCTGCCTGTTTTAAAAAATGAACTAACCTGTACACTTGAAACTTTGCATGAAGCTTCATTTCTTATAAGAGCTTGATGATGGTGCATTTTCACTCGACAAAATTAACTGATCGTTAGCGAACATTTTTACATTGATCTTATTGGTAACATAATAGCGTTCCTCAGTAAGGTTCATGTCTGGCCGGTTTTATATCTTCCAGTTGAACCAGAGTGTAGCAGAAAACCGATAAGTCATTTAAATTGGGACTGT
>NW_025786174.1:0-17603 GCF_021130785.1 Homalodisca vitripennis | reverse complement strand
CAAAAAATGCAAAAATAATTAGTTATAAACATTAAACAAAACAATACTTAAAACCTAACAACAACAACAAAACAACTACAAATAAAAAAGGCTTCAATACGAAAAATGAAAGACATAAAAATATATTAGTCTATACAGATCCCTTTCCCAAGTTAAGGGGGCGATTTAAGTAAAACTCAAATGTTGGTTTGGTTGCGTCAATTTATTGAAGGCGCACAAGATACAATCCACGTAGCAGCAGAGTGTAGTACAGAGGCTCGGGTGACGAAGGTTAAAAAGTGGGACAACTAGTGCGGCGATGTTGGTAGCGCCAGCTGTGCCTTGCAGATGCGCAGTAGTCCCGCTTGCGTTCCTTCTGACAGGCCGCTACAGACTTTCCTTCTCCGCTCCAAGTATGTTAGTGACGAGATGACATACACTACTTAAAGTGCGTGTCGTTTTCTTTGGCAACTTGGAATGTTCTCCTTTGACACTTATTAACCTCCTGAGTCCCAGAGTAAATCTGTGTTTTAAAGTGTCCAAAATCCTAAGTGGCTATATTTAGTACAAGTGCTGACTGTTGCTTGAGTCCTGGACAACCATCCCTCAAAAGTGGGTCAAAGACCTAAGTGGCTATTTTTAGCCACTCGCAAAAAAAAATTCCCACAGAGTCCCTCCTGTTGTGTTTTTCCCCATTCAGGTCGCAGCACTTGTTTAGAAAGAACAGTTTTTGGCCATAGTAGTGCAAAGTTTTGCCACCAGAATGCTCTAGGTATGCTCCAGTCTTTTTAAACCCTAAAAAATGACTGCCCCTTTCCAGAAAAACGTGCCCGGGCCAAAACGTTCATGTAAGTACTTTATTAATATATTTTAGCCTTAGCTCGTACTGATATCATTAGATAAGAACTATGTCTGCATTTTAAACGATAAATTGTGCATATCGGCTTTTTTTTTAAAGTAGCTAAAACAGGTTTATTTTTGTAGTTCCTAAAATAGGCACTTAGGCGCTATAGACTATAAACCCATATTTTTATAGTTCCTTTTTTTAGTCACTTAGGTCTTAGCTAAAATGTTTTTCTTTTAAAAAAAATAATAACAGCTGACAAATATATAATGTAGTGATTATTTATGTGTTTTTTGGTCTGATGTAATGAATTATTGGAAATTGGGATGATGACACCGATAAAGACCCCACTCAGCCCCCCCAATGAGCCGGATCGTAAGGAAACACGTCAGAAGAGGTCCAAAACCAAACAATCCAGCGAAAAGAATAAAAACTACCTGAATTTTAAAATTACTTATTTCTCAGTATTTGAAATTTTTACAAAATATTATTTATCCTTGTAATTTTATAAAAAGGGTTGCTAAAAAAAGCTTATACATTTAAAGGAAGTAAAAAAATATGTATGTCAGGTTGTTTAATTCTGGAACCATTGAAAAAATTTAGTAATTTAAAGTTATTTTATTTAACAATTTTTTTATTTAATTGTTTGAAAGTACAAAAATTTTATGGAATTGTTGTTTGTTCCAGGGAAAGAGGAAGAAGGCGCTCACTAAGAAAAAGGGAGATGGGGCTAAGAAATTCGAGAAAAAACGAAAAATCAGGACAAGAAATTTCTCACCCCCATGGAGGACAGGAACCATTCAATCCGACACCTTTGACGATTGCTCAACCAGCAGACCTACCTATCGACAGTGATGACTGGACAGCTGAACAGTATGTACAGCAGTATTTCGACGATGATAATCCTTAAAAAAAATAGTTGAGAAAATCACAAATCAGAACTACTTTGTTTGAAAACAGGAAAGGACCTAAAACTAATACGACCTGAGTTAAAAATATTGGCTAGGCATACACATTGTGATTTCCCGCGCTACAATTACCATTAGATTAGAATTGTGTTTGTGAAAAAAAGTGGAGGATTTTCCACTTGTAGCAAACAACATTTGGGGGCGAGAGATCGCTTTTTCCTGTAATAGGAACTGGATAAAACTTGTTTTTATTGATAACGAAATTACAGCAGACGAAAGAAAAGCTGATAGGCTTGTGGAAGGATAAGGACCTTTACTAGACCGAATCTTAGAGGGCTGTTTGAAAACAGAGAACAAACCACAGGAATTGAGTATCGACGAGATGATAGTAGCCTTTTTCTGGAACGTGTCTAGTCAATCAACACATACCCAACAAACCCCCACCCAACGGGTTTTAAAGTTTATGTTTCTTGCTAATCCAAACCCGGAATTGTTTGTGATTTTACTGTGTTATCAAGGACCAGCTACATACGTAGAAAAACCCAGAAACTTGAGCATTTCTGGCAGTGTGAATCAGCTGTCCTTCAGCTTAACTTAGGTCTTTAGTTCCCGGCCACACATTGTATGCCGATAGATTTTTCACTATCAGTATACGGCCCTTGCTGACGAACTCCTGAAAAAAAGGTTTAAGAATTAACTGGAACAATCAGGAAAGACAGATTCCTTCGCCGGAAACTACTGACCTTCCAAGTGACAAAGAGTTTAAGAAAGCAAATTAAAGGGGCACCAGTTATATGCACTGTACAGAGAAGAAAAAGATAAAAATGGAACAAAGACAGAGGGAAAAGTAGCTATAACAAAGTGGTTAGACAACAACTGTGGTATGTATGATATCTACTTGCTGAGTCAATCGAGCCTTTGTGTGAAGTAAAAAGGAGGGTCTAATAGGCCAGTCAAACAGTTTAATCAATGTTCTTCTCAACCTAAAGTTATCAATGCATATAATGCAAAAATGGGAGGCGTAGACTAGCTGAAAGAATGCTATCGTATTGCTCCTCACGAGCCCGGACAAAGAAATGGACATTGAGATGTATCCTTCATTACTTTGATTTGAGAGAGCCTTAGTAACAGTTGGCTTCAGATGCGGAAACCAAACAAAAAATACAATATCCAGCCAAAAGAATTCCGCAATTCAGGACTTTTAAACTTAAATTTGGGGAGTTGCTAATTGAGATGAAACCAGCCAATGAAGCCCTGTTGCTTCGAATGAACAAAGATCTTAGAAGATGAGGTGGATAACCCATTTGGAGACCAGACGAGTACGGGCTGACCCTACTACTCCAGAAAAAAGAATTGGAAGAAGCAGCTCATCTACCTGAGGTTACAAAAGGAATTCAGAAAAAGGTGTGCTATGCAGACTTGCAAGAAAAAATCTACTGTATATTGAGTAAAGTGGTAAATGTTGTAAATCTTTGTTTGGTAGGTGGGCGGAATTGTTTCCGAAAGTTCCATTCGAAGTGAACCTTTTACAGTGACTCCAAGATGACTTTTTACAAATAAATGTAAAATGCCCTTCAAAACAACTCTTTTTATACTTATACATGTAATAATAAAACATTTTCCAATTAAGGTCCTGCGTTAATATTTTTTTTCCTCTGAAGACCTAAGTGCCTATTGTTAGGACCTCTATAACACCATTTGTAAATAACGTAAAAAATACATAATGTGATTTTTTCTCAAACAACAATGATATGAGAACATAATTTAAACCTTAATTGTAAAAGAATTAACACTTTTTTACCCTGGGAACTCAAGTGGGGTCGGAATGATTGCCTAAAAAAAAGGCCACTTAGGCCGTTTGGGGTCCAATTTGCCATCCCATAAATATTTGGGACTCAAGGTAGGTTGAGACCTATTGCCTATATTTAGGCACTCTAGACTAAGGAGTTAATAAATTAAAAAACTTCCGTGACCAAAATAATAACTATAACAGTTTTAAAAATATTACATACAATCCACGCACGGAGCATCAAAAATAATGTAGGACTAAGCAAGGCTGAGCAGGTCTACACAACCTCTGTACAATGCGAGTAAGTACAAATGCGAGTAAGTACAAAGGCGAAGTTTCTCAGCTATTTTTTTCCCTAAGTGAAAAATTTATGTAACCCAATTTTCTATTATTGCATAGAAACGTTAATTGTATGGGGGGGGGGGCGGGTAACTGATTATAACCTCCGCTTTTTTAAATTAATCCTAGATTTATAAATTCTTTTATATATCTACTAATCTTCGTCAGATGAATAGCATCAGAAAGTGATGAAGACAATAATAAAAGACCTCATACATTTAAATAGTAAGTGCAAAACATTAATAATAGGAATACAAGTGGACAATTCAATTCAATAATCACCTATACTTACAATACAATACAAAACAGTACGAGAATTTTTTTAACTATTCTTATCTTTTTTCAATAATTATATAATTAACTTAAACAAGAAAATTGTTATATACATATTTTAAACGATTTATTTGTACTACCAACCCACCAATTCAAAAAAATCACAGCTTGAAAGCACTTTTTTCCCCGAGGCCCCCAGTGTGTATCGGCTCTATGTTAATACAGAAACATATTTTAAATTAGATTAAAATTCAGTTATATTCGTGGTCAACTCTGACGCCGTTTTTCAAAAATTATTGCCACCCATTAATATATACAGCTTGTTTATAATGTAAAACAATTCTAGTTATTTATAATGAAACATCAATAATATGAACAATGAAGAAGGAACTTCTTTATGAAGAGTATGTGTCTATAAACAACACAAATTTTTCTACCTAACTGTACCAACATAAAGAACGAATTAAACCGATTAGAGTAGAGACACACTAACCATCGTCTTTTGAATTGAAGGGTCTCATTGAAGTTTATCTGCAGAATTTCAAGCCTATAACTATAAGTGTTAACTAAGATGTCTTTAGGATTAAACTGTGATAAACACATCTTTCTTCTCGGTTAATTAAACCCCACACAATTGTTTTCTTTAGAAACATACTACTCTATTACTATAGGTACCTCAGTTCTACTCCTGTTAAGGCCCATAAGAAATAGTTCACCATACAGTGCCTAGTGGTATACATTAAAATCTCGTACGCTAGACGCTCAATCATAAATAGTAGCATAATCTAGCCACGCAGTGTCTATACTACGGATGGTTTAGATTTACAGTGAAGTGCAATTCATCATCGTAGGACCAACTAACTATGTATCCTCATTTATGATACAAAGCACTCATAGCAAAATTTAAAGTATTTAGGTCAGTTCGTCTATAGTAAGGACAGACAGACAGATAAAAATATTGTTCCAGTCCCGCGAGTGACAGACTTTCGATAATGATCACGCCAGAAATAACGACAAATGGAATAAATAGTTACATGATCCTAGCAGTTAACCAAGCTACCGAGTTAGTTACAGTATGTATGATTCTCCCTTGGTAATAGAAGCAGAAAAAGACATACAAAACTTCAGGAAAGATTTACTAACTGGACAATTTGAGGTTTCTGGCGTACAAATGCTGAAAAACTACTTTTAATAATGTTTTTTATAAATTTTTGGTCACGAAATACAGTTTTTTAACACTTGATACTCGTTAACATTATTTATAATAGCACACTTTACATTACAGGGCCGTAGATTTACCAGTTTGGAGTTTGAGCCGCCTATAGACTTCAGATAATTTGCCGGCCCTCCCAAAAAGGGGATCACAACCACCCCCCCCACAAACGCCTCCCGATAATTTAGTCCCGAATACGTCAGACCGTGCCCAAAAGATGGGCTTTATCCGGATCGGGTTAATCCAGGCCTACCCATCGACACTTCCAGTTGTCAAACCCACAGGGAAAAAATTTCGCATTTTTCTTCAAAGGATAGCAAAAAATAGTAATAACTTCTAGGGATGGAACGTTTTTAAAGCATTTATCGTAAGACCGAGATTTTAATGTATTATAAATTTTTTTAATGTTTAGTCAAATAACGGGGAAATATCGCGACGCGGTGGTTAGGTTAGGTTATTTCACGTTATTTACCGACCGAGAAACACAAAATAACGTGAAATAACCTAACCTAACGCCGCGGCACGATGTTTTAGTTTGATCAACAATCGATATGTTCGTATTCGATTGTGCCGGTGGAACTATATGGAACTGCAGCCCAAATAACACACATTTTAGAAAATGTGTATTTTTTGCAGACTTACACTTACTTGGAATTTTGTTAAATATTTTCAAATCTTGGAAAATTGTTTAATTTAAATCAATCAAATGGTTTTGCAAGGTGAAATTAAAGTGACAAAATTATTTGAATAACTGGTTTATTATAAGCATGAGTTGAAATATTTAAAAATAACGTTTGTACATTCTAATACAAGTTCATTGTGTGATTAACAGAACTAATTTATTGTATATACAGTAGGCTATTTACATTTTACAGAGCTTTCTTACGAGCCTTTTTAATTGAGAACTCTTTAATTAAATCTTCATAAGAGAGCTTCTTTGTTAAATTTGCTTCTATACATAGGAGGGAAAGTGAATTGAGCCTGTTTTCAGAAATGCTTGTCCGTAAGTAGTTTTAACTCTTCGAAGGCAGGAAAAGCTACGTTCTCCCGCGCAATTAGTTGCAGGTATGCACAAACTAATTCGTACTGCTATGTCCAAGTTAGGGTAAACATCATGCAACGAGTTCTTTCTCAAAAGTTAGAAATTCCTTCCAACGTTTTATCTGAGGGATTGTCCATTCCCACCGCACAGTGTTTTTGGAAGTGAATGCACTCTTCAATAAATCGGAATCTAAGTCATTTTGATAAAATTTGATGAAGTTTCGTTGCCTTGTTTCTTAGTTCCTCTTCTGTGATGTTGATGTCTGTTTTGCTGTCACACAATTGAGTCAGGAAGTAGAATTTATCTACAAAGTCACTATAGGCCACTTTTCTTCTCTTAAATTCACAAATAAAGGAGTCTAGAATTGGAAGAAATGTGTTAATTCTCAAGTCATCTCTGCCAGTCAGGTTGACTTCTTCACTCCGGGTTTCGTCTGGCCAGACTTTTCGCTTGGTTTGTCTGCTTGTGTCTTTTTCGTATGTTTCAGTTTTGGTTATCTTCATACCCAATTCCTCGAAATAAGAAAAGTTGTTTCTTTCTGACACAAAATATTCCTCTAGAGAACCATACAAATCCCTGACTAACAAAACGTCAACGGTTCCACTTTGTATAGTTTTACTGACTTTGTGAATTCTATGGAGGGCAGTGCTCCAGAAGCATACCATAAATGCAGTCTCAAAACGTTCTAGATTCCGACCGATTCCTTGAGCCTCACATCTGGTTGTAGCCTTTTCTGTTGGGTCTTTTGAAATTGTTGTCAAAGCCTTGTACACTTCGTCCCAAGACTCTCGCAAGCTCTGACATGCATCATCCCTAGCCGACTATCGTGTAGGACACACCCTTTTTATAGTCTTATTATTCTGATAAGAATCTTCCATTACACCTATCAGGCACTCCCATCGTTTTGTAGAAGATGTAAAAAACACATAAAGTTCTTGAAGCAACATGAAGAATCTGCACGCTTCTTCACAAGATTCAGCAGCAGATGATCCGACCAGATTTAAAGAATGAGCCGCACACGGGATGAATAGAGCTAAGGACTTTTGCTCTTTATCTTTGCCTGAAGACCATTGTAAGTCCCCGACATATTTGAGGCATTATCGTACGATGGCCTCGCAGTCATCAATGTTTATTTCCAGATTTCCTAGTTCTCTCATCACACTTTTAAAAATACCCTCTGCGGTATGTCCAACTGACGGGATGAAGGTAAGAAATCGTTCACAGGGTACACCGTCATTTAAAACATACCTGACTGCAAGAACCAACTGGTCTACATGAGACATGTCTGGGGTGAATCAACTATGAGAGAAAAATATTTTGACTGTTTCAATTCTTCGCAAATTTCTTGTCTTACATTTTGAGCCATTAATTCAATGACTTCTTCACACGTTTGGGAAGAGAGATAGTTTGTATGACCACTTCCACAATTACCATATTTTTCAATGTGAGTAGCTAAAAAAAGGGTCGAATTCGGAGATAAGCTCTAAAGCCATAAGAAAATTTCCATTTCTGTTTGATCCAAAGATTTCATTATCGCCTCTTAATGCAAGGCCTCTTGATGTCAAGGCCTTAACGGCCGCTATAACCTGGCCAAAACCTTTTTCCAATAATTGGTTTCTTTGTCTAGCTGCTCAGTTAACATACTGCCAACACGTTTCAGAGCAATTTCTCGTGATTTAGAGTAATGATTGCCGACTTGTGAATTGGTGAGTTTTCGTGATGACTGGCCCGACTTTCACCATTTTTCCAGTCGTTGAATCCGTCTTTACAATCAAACTGGGATTTCTCTTTGAAATTGAATGCCAAACAAGGGCCACAATAAACAAAATCCTTGCTTTTTGAGAATACCATCCACTTTCTGTCCTGAACCTCTCCATTTTTCAATGTTCGTTGAAACAGAGATTTGGATAAATATCGTTTTTGATCCTTGTATTCTCTGACGCTGTTTGAGAAATCCAGGTCGATATTTTGTTTGAACCCATTTTTTGCGATTGAATCTCGAGTTGCATCATTCAAAACCCAGAAAGCTGGATCTTCGCTGGAACAGCAGGGTGACAGCAGCTCCAACGAAAGGCTTTCAGTGGCGATCTCGTGAGGTATGATGATGTCTTCGTTTAAACTTGCTAGATTAGCTGGTGGATTTGAGCAGCTTGGCCCAGCTGAAACATTGTCGTCCAGCTGGCCGGCCGTCTCGTCAACGGGAATCGTCAAGTGCAGGTCCTTCAAGTACTGGTGCAATCTCTTGTTCTCCTGGCGTCTTAAAGAACAAATCTAGCCTTTTGGTTTGTTTCACGTTCTTGTTCTTCGAGTTTCTTCTTCGCCCGTTTCTTGTACTCCGCACCGCTAAGCCTCTTCCGTCCATCACTCATTGTAGTTGTAGAGAAGCTAGTAGTAGCCTAAAATATAAAACTCTACGTTAGAACCGAATAGTCAGTTATTTGGGAGCGTAATCTGCGTAACTCCATCCTAGGGGTCCTGGAGAAAACGAGATTTGAAAGCTCTTTTTTATATGGGAAGAAGGAAGAAGGTCTGGAGGGCACACATATACCAGCCAAAAGGGGATCTGGAAAAATGTTGGACTTTTTTCTGTGAGAACGCAAGCAAATACATTGTATTACTTACATGAATTTTTTATGAGATTTTTTCAATTTCTTTGAGTTTTCACTCGCCAAAAATTTTTTTTGTCTTAATAATGAGTTTTAGAGTACTTCTGTTCTTACTTATCTAAAACAATATGTTAAATATGCCAAAATATCTGTAGTTTAAACAATTTTCCCTTAAAACTACCAAGTAACACTCATGATTTAGCGTACCTACCTAACATTCCATGATGTAGAGAGGAACACTCATGAGGTTTATAAGGAGTAATAAGTACAAGAGCAGCGGTAATAAGCAAGTAAAGTAATTATCCTAAATTTTAATTGGTTCATTGATAACACATACGACAATTGAGTATATTTTATTAACTGGGTGCTCTAACACGCCGCTGACCATGAAAACAGGGCGTGGAATTCAAATGATCACTGCTCACAGAATTAAGTTATCCTAAATTTTAGAGTATTGGTGTATTCCTAAAATAGTGATCTAGGATTGCCGTTTTTTAAATGTTGAAAATATTAAATAATATAGTGTAGGGGACTAGGCAAAAAAGTCCAAAAATTAGTGATTTTTAACCGCCCGTTGAAGGCTAAAACAGATTTTTTGAGAGGAAATTAAAAAATCGAGAACCCTAGATTGATTAGTTGTCAATAGATTTCCGTAAAAAAAATATTACTTTTTATGAGCACATTTTGTGAGCACTGTTGGAATATGATCATTTGAATTCGACAAGCCTGCAAGCGTGAAATTAACATTGCGCTTATGGGAGCCGACCGGCCAAAGGTTGCTAAAACCGCAATGGTGAATCGCCCCCTTAAAATTAAAGTTATTAAAAATTGTATATATTGGGACCTCGAAAGGACAGTTGATTTGACAACGACCCACATGTTATTGCAATGGTTACTTGTTAGCTAAAATTTTCCATTCACTCCACTCTTACATCTAAGTCTCATTCAGATTCAATCATACTTACAATTGATTGTTGACTTTAACATTGAACTAGCTGAAATACAATGAGTCAAAGACTTATATAACACCGTAACCGGCGTAACCGTGCCGCCGTGTGCACAACACTAACATCAACCACCAACTGACAGCGCAGTGTAGTCACTGTAGACTGTAGTGTAGTGTAATCTGTGGATGTGTGAGTCGTGAGTCAGAGGGTGCGTCTGTCGGTCCGTGACAGCGTCAGGTGACTATCAGCTGAGCGCCAGTGTTGGCGAGTGTGGGGAGGGGCGGGGGAGCGGAGAGCTGTCGCGCCAGCCACCCAGGGCTGCCGGCTGCCAGGGTGTTGCCAATGTAAAATCGGCAGATCGCCGCTCGTTGCGCGAAGGAACAAGGCGTTCGTACATATTTTGTAGTAATACATACAACGAAATAGGAAATTAAAGTGTATGTGTTTCCTAAAAGCTCTATTTATATAACACAAACTTAAACTCGTATAAGGAAAATAATATTGTATTTCACAAATATTTCATTTTAATATTTTAATTTTTTTTCAAATCTGCCGCCCCTTAATTTTGCCGCTCTAGGCTGCAGCCTACTTAGCCTATTTAGAAATACAGCCCTGATTATATAAAATGAATATCTCGAACATTAAACGAAACATGTTTGTAAGAAATTTAGTGCTGAGAAAAACAATGTCGAGGACGTTAAAAATGAAACAGAAATAAGTTTATATTCTAATATTCCATTTAGTATAGTAAATAACTAATTTTAAGAGTTATAATTTTAAAAAAAACTAAGTAAAATATGTTGGTTTTGAAAATTAGATAAATGCAATAGTTGAATTAATCGTCAAATAGATTTTATTACTGGCACAAAAATATGTATTGTTAAGAAAATAAAGAAGGAAATAATGATCCATTACTAAAATCTAAAAGTCTCATGAAAGTCAACAATTCACTGTACATTAAGAAATCTGTGATATTCTTAATCTTACCTGTAAAATGCAATTCTCAGCACAGCACAACACTGACAACAAATCTCAGGTCTTGGTGGGGAACATCCTGTTACCACGTGAGTGGCGGAACTCTCTGTTTTCCTCCTTTATGTCTTCCTGTTCCTACATCGTAATTCTTTCCATCTTAGCTTTAAATGGTTCTTGAGTGTTCAATATTTAACTCGTAACTCATAGTTTCCAATACAACGTTTGTATTAGGAAAATTAAGATTCATGAAAGATAATTAGTACAGTTTTGTTCTCGATATCGTGCGGACGAACGGACGGAAAAGAAATATACTCCATTATACCTTATGCGTTAGAGCAAGTAACATTTTCTCATATTTTCAATGTGGTTATTTTTAAGATTATTTTGCAAAAAATTGTTTAAATATTCGACAAGTCCTTAGAATTCAAAATTTCAGATCAATGTTATGTTGGAGAACCCTGTATTAAACACATACATAAAGTTGGAAAAATAATGAGATATGATATATCACCAGATTGAACTTTTTGGAATAATAAATAAATCTTTGTGAGAAGTTCTGGCTCATCTCCAGGAGATCTTGTTCCAGGAATTAGTCAAAGCAGTTCTGTCATTTACATCCTCAGTCTATATTGTCTCAATGAGTTAGGGCTAGTATCTGTTATAGATTAAGTCTTATGATGTCCTGATAGATCTCAATAACGAGTTATAGCAAATTAATTTATGAGTTTATAGACTACATTTGAACTTACCACATTAGGATCAGTCGCTGTTATTGTTTTTAAACACTTCACAGCATGTGAAGAATAGAGCAGCGTACAAAAATAGAACATTACGTTTTGAGGGTTAAAATTTAATCTTGTCCTCATGTGTTGCAATTTAGTAACACATAAGGGAAGAAAATACAATACTACGTGTCGCGGATTATAATCGAATCTCTTTCTCGAATGTAAAATAATCCATTAGTATTCTTTGAATATTTGAGGAGGAGATACATTTCAATAATCAAAACGTAGTGTTACATACTTGTAAGGACATAACAATAATTAATATTGAAAGTAACAATGCTTTTCAATTAACCTTATCGCATCGACTGTTGAGCCACGGTGGAAAATATCCAGCAAAAAACTAAAACTTTCAGTCACAATATAATTTTTACTTAAGGTGGCAGCAAATATTATATATTCAGTGCATGGTCATGCACGAAACAGGATATTGATTAAACATACCAGTGTTAAGCACGGTATAAAATTGTAATGCATCATTTGTTAATGCACAGCAATGAATAAATTCCCTTTTTGGGAAACAACATCAACTAGGACACAAAAATACTAACACCGGATAAATTACATACCTCATAAATATACACTTTTGGATATATTTCCTTGATGGAAGAATAAAGTATGGCACAAGAAATACTAAGGCCGTAGAAAACTAAAATGACCATAATTATTCACTTTTTGTCATATTTTCGAGGCAACAAGGATAACTCCACATTGGCGTCGAAAATAAAATTCATTCTAAGTGCGTATTCTTGTTCAAAGCCTACGAAATTGCGTAAAAAGGTTTGGGTATCTTTTAGTTTTTTAGTTAGTATTTTCCTATTGAATTGATTGATTTGATCTAATATTAGAACACACTGTATCCTTTCAAAATACCAACACATCCCTGCTTCATTGAAAAGATGTTGAGTTCTTAGAAGATTTCTTGTTATTTTACTTGTACGAATTCTCAATTTTAGCCGTTACAGAATCATTAAAAGAAGGATTCCCTTAAAGATTATAATATGCTAGTAGGAGCAAGATAAACCGTCAAAGGCGTATGCAGGTTTTGATAACACATTTGTGTCACTCAGAAGTAGTGCTTTACAAACTCAGACCGCGGTTTACTTTACATCTTGTCTTGGAATACTCTATTGACATTCTCTTGTATCCGCAGTTTGCATTTTTTCATAATTAATACAGGTTATAAAACCCCGCTAATTATTCCAGATGCATCAGTTGTTTTACATGCATAATAATATGAAGTATTATAATATGTTTTATTTGAATGCTTGCCTACACTTTAGTAATTTATTTGATGAAAAAATGAGACTAAGTAACTATGGAATTTCTTATGACCTTACACTTATTTAAAAATATCGGTTTTTTGGACGAAACTATCTGAGAAATTAATGTTGTAAAACGGCCAGTACTCGTCTGTTCAGAGACTACAACATACGGATACTACATACGTTCCATTCGTGATTTGGTATGGCCCCCGACTAATCTTCATCAGGCATCTTAACAGTTTGGAGGTGCATAAATACACATTTAATTGAAGAAAAAGAGTATTGTCTCTCAGTGTCTTTTACTGGAGGATCCAGACTTCATTAGGTTAAGTAAAAAAGTAACCACATTAAAAAATGCTGACCATATTATTGAAATATGGTTTTACAGAGTAAAAACCATTTATTTGAGATACTATAAGACATTAAGACAAAAGATACATTTATTAATCTGAATCAAACAAACTATAGAGTACATGATTATGTAGGCCTTATGGTATGTTATTTTACATAACAAATTTTCACGTAAGTAATATTACAAATTGTAAAAAATTAAAGTCATTAGATAAAACTAACAAGCTCACCACCGCCAGGTGACAGAGAGTATTTTGGATGGAAATGAAGCTACCCACACAGTGTTAAGGTGATTTTAATTTATATTTGGGTCACAAGTAATGTTAAAAATGTTATTTAAAGGAGTATTGTGAAGTCAAACCTATTATTAAAAAAAAATATATATTACGTTGTCAATATATTTACTACCACTATTCTGGGATTACTATGTATCACATTTGTATTAAGTATTGAAAATTATAAAAAGGGTTGAAATGCTAAGAAATGCTTATATTATTCTATAATAGTACAAATCGCGTGTTCAAATGGTATTTGCTTATATGCACTGGCATAAACGAAACTATATAGAAAGCAGTGTTAGAAGGATAGCTTTTATTTACTTTCGGTTATGCTAGAATATTTATCCCACATCCTCCATATAAATTGTAATATAACTCGTACTCAGTTTGTACAAACTGATATATTCCTTGAAATTTTCTTGTAGCTTAGTTATTCCCAATAACATCAGTATAATTTATTATTTGATAATTCTATCGGTATAACATGCTCCGGCATCGAAATCAATGATTCTTATTTCGAACTGATATATCATGCCAAGCTTCTTATTTCAAGATGACATGGCTAACTTGTACCCCGCCGTCTTTCCTTGCAGGAATAAAAAACTCATACCCCTGATCTTACTCATACTGATTATTCGGTTGGAGGACTGTTCGGTCAAGGCCTAATGTGGGCAAGGGTGGCTGGGTCACGGTTTTCTAGAGAGTAGGGATTGTGAGTCCACGCCGACACCCCTGGAGGTACCGATCATACTTTCTTGGCAAGTAGTGTTTTTGCTCGGTCATTTTAACCACAGGTAGTCTAGTGTTGCTTTCACCGATTGCGTACGGCACTTTGATTATTGATCCTTCTCTTATTAAGGTTTATATAATCAAGGCTGACTACTATGATCGTTAAAATCTTATATTTACACCATTTTACTCATACAAAGCTTCACCTATCAAAATTTCAAGATTGATAAGTAATTATAATTAGTTATAGTTACAAATTCTATATACCAATATCTTGCTGTACAATCCCTTGAAACAGCAATATATTACTTCTCTGGGTTATTCCCATTTACACTTGTATAAAATTATAGAATAACGAATAATTCACTAATAGTATATGTACTTTTTTATGCGTATACACCACAGTACGTATTTTTATGCGTATACTGTAATGGATGGTTTATTGTTATATAAGAACAATTGTTAAGAACTGAACAGAAAGTTTCAATTTTCGTGTACTATATCTACATATGTATTTGTAATAAAAATTGCATTTAAACAATTAATTGATTAATATCCAAACATTTGTATTGCAGTTTTAACATTTTACTACGTTACGTCATTTATTACTTACCTATCTAGAGTTACATACGTTTGTTTTACAGCGCACTAAATTGTCTTAGAAGAGATTATTGAAGAAAATGTAATTTGCTGAAATTGGCTTAATATGTATCCAGCAGTATTATAAACTTTCAATAAAACGTCACACTTAAACTAACATTAAAGACTTTTACACAAGTTATTGGGAAACTTAATAATCTCATATTCAAAATGTCTAACTCTTAATTTAGTGGAAAGTTTGCTTTGTCATGTAAAACTTAGTCCTTAGTTAGAACTTTTAAAACACATTTTCAATTATTCGCTAATTTACCCATGGTTGCCAAAAAAAAAAATTAAAAACATTGTGTCAAGCAAGTTACCCTTGAAGGATGGCTAACTCGTGGGACAGTTCATATAAATTCTGTGTTAAAGAGTTGTTAAGGTCTCTGCAGGCTAACTTGGGGAACTAGTGAACTGTGGTGGTAAACATGGTTCATGCTATGAAATAAACATTGATTCAACCAATTTTACAGTGATGTTAATGGTGTAAATAAGGAGAGTACTATATTTTCCCATTGGAAACAAATGAAAACGAACAAAGAAACGTGTGGAAAAAATCAATTAAGACTCAAGTGGTGAAATACATAATTATTTTAATTTGAAAAACAAAGTGTTTCCGTTTGTACACATGGAATTAAAAACTATATACTTTGTCCATTTCATATAGAAAATATATCTTCCCCTTGACACATTGATGGGGCTTAACTTCCTCCATGATTTCTGGTGAGAAATCCTACACGGTCAATAATCGTCATAGATTTCTCGAAAATTTATACACATTCATGGCTTTGGTTGATTCTTCTAAAAAACTTTACTTCAACATCAGAGTTTTTAACAGATAAAACCTTGCCGATTAAACTTTTTTACACTTTCCTTTTTAGTTCCCTTGTCATACAACACTTCAACCACTACGAAAGAATCAAGAGTGAGAATCTTGCAGTTGCACTGTTTATAATTTTTCAGCAGTCGCACCACTACAACCTGGGTCTATCAAGCTGCTTTTCCTTCGCTGACATCTTCATCCTCAGAGGTAAAAGTGCATCACATCAGACATATCATGAAGAGAATGGTGTCCATCCGAATCCTTCGCGTCTCTGGATTCTTCAGCGTGTAGGCTTTTTTTTCTCTTGAATTGGTCTAGTAGTTTTTGCTTCTGTTTATTTCAGGTTCACTAGAGTTCTTATTAAATGTCATCCTGGATCACACTTTTTCCTGGTAGCCAACATCAATTTCTTTCGTTCTTTTGTTTTCATTAGTGGAGTTGTTACACTTTTTCGTGCCTCTTCCAAGGTAAGCTTCAAAGCTCGTTTACAATGAGGAGACTGTGATTAGAACCACTGATTGCTTGTCTTGTAGATTGCGGCTCTTTTTTCTTAGCCAACCTCTTTTAAACCTGATCTCTGTTTCAAAGGAACAAAACCTGATGCTTTGAAACCTGACTTAACATTGTTGACAGTTGCTTCCTCGGCCATAGAAACACTAAACATTTATTCAGTAGACGTGGGGGAAAACATCTTTGAAAACTCCTCCACGATTTTTGGCTCTTCCATTCATCCAAAAACTTCTCTCCACTTCACCTTTTAGGGTTTGAAATATGCTACGTCAAGCGGCTGGCAAATACCATGTTGCCTGTTAGGTGTTAGAAAAAACCAAATATTATTTTGTTCTTTACACACTCAGTCAATAACCCAAGGCGAAACATGACTCGCCAAATTGTCTCCAATCAGAACTTTAGGACTGTACTTTGAAGTTTTTGAAGTTGGGTAATAAAAAAAACTATTGTTTTAAACCAATCTTCAAAAATTTCCTATAATTGAACGAACACTTTTTGATCGTGTTGTACACAGTACCTTTTGGCCTCCATTTTCACACCAAGAGCTATTACAAGTTCTCTGCTTTTATACACTATGCTTGGTGGTGAATAAGCTTCCATCTGAAGCCGCACTTGAACATAACTGGGGTACTGGACTTTTGGGGGGACCGGGATCGAATTATCCTCTCGGGGTGGCGTATTCCACGCCGTACTATAACATTTTTTCTTCCCGGGTCATCTGTCAAGTTTGTTTTCATCATGAATTAACAATTAGCAGAGGGTCCACGTCTTTTTAGTGTTGCTGTAAGTTCTATCAAAGTACTGATTCACTGTTTCATCATTCACCTCTGGCTTCTGGATCTTTTAACATTTTGGGACATTAAGCGTTTTGTCAGGGTATTTGAATATCTTTTAACAAAAGAAATTGCCCTAATCTCTGCCTGGCATGTAGTTCTGAAAGCGTCTTTCATTTACACCCTTGCTTGTCCAAAAATGATTTCACCACTAGTCGAATATCAAAAATGGTAAAGGGAAATCCTCCTCCAATCTCCAGCCAAAGCTATTACACTCTGCTATTACTTCCTCACTTTCTTGATCTAAACACATATGGGACGGCCAACCTTCCCAGTGTTTTTTTTTTTTTCATTTTTGTATCGGTTTAAAAGTTTGACTTCGACCACACCAAACTTTTCAGTCCGCTTTGCTCGAAAGGACATGCCTTTTCCAACTTCCGTAAGTGCTTTTACCCATTGTTCAAGATCAAAGTCTTTAATTTTCTCTTTTTTAAGCTCTTTTCTACTTTTTCCATCCATTTTATTTAATCTGGAACAA
>NW_025786173.1:0-17641 GCF_021130785.1 Homalodisca vitripennis | reverse complement strand
AGCAGGAAATTCCCTACGGCACTTGTTACATATAAAGGCTTGGCTTGTGATGTTGCATGGAAAATCTCAAGTATATAGCTTACAGGGTATATCATTCTTGAGATGTCCTATGGACAGACATCCAATCATACAGGAAAGATATTTTTATATCAACCTCAGCGAATAAAAGTAGAATTATGCCAGCCTACTGAGCGACATGACTTCATCTATGAAGAAATGTAGTTTCATGCAAAATTTAAAGCCTGTAGATCAACTCGTTCTCCAGATTTTGCGGACAGACAGGCAGAAATAAAATGTACCCAGCCTCTTGAGTGATAAGTTTCGCTAACACTCAGCGCATGAAAGTAATGCCATGCTGTTTGGCAAGTTCTAAATTTCTTGTCGTTCATTTACAATATTATTTTAAGTTGTACGTATAATTTTCCAAAATTTATCATTATAATCCCAGTTATTAATATCAGATTTTGCAAAAAGTTTACGAAAATAATAATTAACTATCATTGTTAATAGTTGAAAAACGATCTGATTATCAAAATATACGAGAATAATGACAGGAACTATGTGTTACTCAAATCTGGACAACTTTGTGGGTGCCCCAGGAGCGGCACATCACTAACCGTAAATGTCGAGATTCTGGGGTGCAAGGGTAATTCGATAGGTCTAGTCTACTGCGGGAGATGACTGTTGGAGTTGGGTGGGGTTCGTTTCCCTAAGTGTCAGAGGTTCTTGCTAGCCTCAACATAAGGATGTGCCACCCTCTGCCTGCTTTGACTGGAGGGGCTGGTTCAGAGCTGGCCTCCCTTCTTTCAAGAGGACATGACGAATTTAGTACCCTACATTCTTCTTCCTCATCGGATCTCAATACAAAGCGGTCCTTACCCCCATCCAGAACATCCTGCCCCTGCGGAAGCAGCGCGAAGGTCCTTATAGGACTAGGTGCAATTCCTAAGAGAACAAAAAAAAACTCCGTTAGTGAACCATTCACTTCTTTTACACACCATGTGCCAGTCAACAACTATTATTAATGTAATCTAAAATACAAAGAGTATTTTCCCATACCTCAACGAAGTAAAACTACTATAGTCGTATATAGATTTGTCGGTAATTATATGAATTCCTTGATTTGTTTTCAGGTAAAGAGTTTGCCACCCTTTAGCATGTACTTTTCGCGAGATATTTTACTTATAATACAAGTTAGGAGTACGCCACAAGCTCGCCCAGGTTCAATGCTAATTTCAATTCTATAACTAATTTCAGTATTAACAGATGGAACCAACAGACAAATATAACGAATAGAAAATTGTTACCTTCCCCGGCAAACAAAAGAGAAATTGCTTCACAGAAACAGACGTCCAACCGACTCTCATTCAAATTCCATATTTGGAAATGCACCATCATAGAACGCTTTCATGTCTATGTAAAAAATGAAAATGTTATACACAAAATTTCAAGTCAGTAGATGAAATCTTTCTCATGATATCTTGCAACGTGATACATTAACAGGTTTTGTTACTAAATTCGGTTTCATATCAGTGTTTATATCATAAAAATCTACACACCAAGTTTACCAAAACATAATGCTATATGTAATTGGGATAGTTAGGCTACATGTCTTAATATGTCACATGTTGAAATTTCTTACAAATGTACTAGATGTGTTTATTTATTTTGCTATTTTCTCGTTGCCATCATGGTTTACACTCATAAGACCAATGTAAACATATTCGCTAACGCTCAGTCAAATCTATTGGAGTGACATGCACCATGATCAAACTCAGTGTTCCTCATACACAAATTCGAACAGAGAGAAAGATAGACAGACAGAGAGACAGAAATTATATTTTCCAGCTCCACGAGTGATAGGCTTCGCTAAACGCTCAGCCAATAAAAGTCACAGACTCTCAGGAGGGTTTCACTTCTGACGGTTTGAACTTCAGTTGATCCCACACTGGGTACAGCAAAACCTATGTGTCACTTATACCTGGATGGAAATTGATCTTACACCTAATGGATTCCAGAAGTGGCGTATTACTAATCGCAAACGTCCGAGATATTCGGTGAAAAAGAGCATTGATAACTCTATATGGTCTACTGTGGGGATGGCTATTGAAGTGGGGGATCTCCCTTAATGTTAAAGGTTGTTCCTAGCCGGAAAGTAAGAAAGAATCTTTCCTGTCCACTTTTATTGTAGAGGGTAGTACAAATCTGTCCTCCCCTTCTTCCAAGATGACATCATTGAGGCCACGATCAGGAGACCACCTTTGCCTGAACCATCCTGATTATTCTGTCACTTCGGAAGCAAATGCCCTTTTAGGACTACGTTCAATGAATTCTCTCACCTTCTTATCGTAATGAAATAAGAATAGCGTCACATAATTTGTATAGTAGTTGTATTATTTTAAATGACAAATATCTGCTCGTATTTAGAATAATTAATGTAAGCCTCCTACTTTCAGAACTTATTTGGATTAATCAGTACTTTGGTAATATTGATTGGAAGGTACAATGAAGGTGTTTTAATGCGAACACAACTTTACGCTTAGAGAGCAAAATCAACTTGAGTTAATCTAATCACAGTGAAAGTTTTAGAGAACGCACAATGTGATGTGTGTAAACTACGAATTATATTAGCACACTTAGGGTATTCCGAGAGCTAATCAAATACGAGTATTTCGGTTAATATCGAGAGTAAAATTGGGAATTCACATTATTTGCTTTGAATCAAAGGAGCGCTAGAGAGTTGTGCACCTGTGGGATATAATGGATAACGGCTCACAAATTAATTTAAATAAATGTTCCATATTGACTGATTCCTTCATTTCACCTCTACGTTTTCTTGTATTTTACGATTTCTCAGTTTTTATTGTATATGCAAAGTACTTAAAATGGCGTCTTTAAATATTATGTGTAGTAACACTGTTTGTAAAAAAATGTATTACTATCAAAATAATACATAACTTGTTGATTTTTATACCTTATGACTTCCAAACAAAATAATTTGAAACATTTCAAATGGTTCAAAACGTATGACTTATAACATTCATCTAGAACTTTCTACAATTTTACGATTTCAATTTTTATAAAGTAAAATTGTAAAAGATTGGTACTTTAACATATTGAGAACTGAAAATCCATTTATTATAACCGGTTTAAAAACGTTATTTGCATGAAACTTATCACAGTTTAAAGTAAACTGATACGCTTTGATTGTTTGGTTGTGTGACAAGTGTGCTTGACACTGCCAGTGAACCATCCACTCCTGTACCACTTCTGCATTCGACACCTATCGGCTACTTAATTTCCCACATAGAAGCAAGACTAGAGACAAAGGACACTTAAACCAATCATGGTATAAAATGAAACACAGATAACCTTTTGACTGTTTGAAGTGCGAGAAGTGTGCTTGACACCGTCAGTGAAACCATCCACTCCTGTACCACTTCTGCATTCGACACCTATCGGCTACTTAATTTCCCACATAGAAGCAAGACTAGGACAAAGGACACTTAAACCAATCATGGTATAAAATGAACACAGATAACCTTTGACTGTTTGAAGTGCGAGAAAGTGTGCTTGACACCGTCAGTGAAACCATCCACTCCTGTACCACTTCTGCATTCGACACCTATCGGCTACTTAATTTCCCACATAGAAGCAAGACTAGGACAAAGTACACTTAAACCAATCTTTGTATAAAGTGAACACAGATAACACACATTGTCAAAGAGCTATGCTCCCGGTGGGCATGCAATATACGCCGCGCTGCAAGCAGATGCTGATGTGGGCAGCGGATAGAAGGCGTTAGTAATAGGTCCTCTCTCTGACGGTTCTTCGGCATTACGTTGTATCGATTCCCTACAGATAGCGAAGTATAGTTTGTTAGTATGTTGTTTTTCGTACATTTGGAGGTTCTGTATCTTTAATCCTTTATGGACCTGAAAATACTTATTAACCTGTATAAGCCTGTATCGACCCTTTTAGTAGTGTAACAACATCTAAGAGTAACAATTTATCTGCTCCGTATTCTCGGTATATATGGGTTAACATCCTATATTAAAAAGTGTATGTACATGGAGATTGCCCATGTTCACAGAAAATCAAATACAATCAGTTTATGTTGTAATAAACTAGACATTTCGTCACTGATCAATTTTTGCTCGTTTGCTCGAATTATCGCTATATTAAATTATACATGTATTAAATGCTATACTGTACACCTCCGATCTTGAAGCCCCTTGTAAGAACAAAAGTTGTGAAGTAAATTTTCCCAAAAAATATTATTCCACCATTGAACTGTAAACAAAGTGAAAAGAACTGTAATGGACCCGATAATCTCGATTTCCCAATAGTGTTACAATACAAATATATCGATAGTTAAAAAGTAATATTCTGCTTGAAAATCTCACAAAGCAAATAGCCAGGTGTTATCAGCGCCTTTCGTCAGCAAACAAGGCCTCTCTATCAGCTAGCAAACTTACGAATTATTAAAGTTCATTTGAAACCCATTTAATAATTAAATTTGCTTATCTTTATCGGAAGCAGAGTGTATTTAAATATTTTTATTCGTAAATCTTTTCCACACGATTTTCCAGATAGGGACTTAATAAATACTAATAGGGGCTGTACAGAATAATATTTAGTACGCCTATAAGGCATATTTTTCCCCTACATTTACATAATACAGCCTTTAAATTGTTAAGAATTGTAATTGTTTAGGTTCAGTAAACAAATCCAGAACCTTTCGTATAGACAAATATAATCATTTTATAAAACATTCTAGAACAAACTTTATATTTTGATATAAAGATAGATTATAATTGGCTAAGCGGCTCTTGCCTCATCTTCTGTGATTAAACGCTTGAAAGTTTACATGAACTGCAAAAAGCATGCTTGTCTCTTTTTACATAAAAATAACTATACATTTTTACTTTCATTTCAGAAGGGAGGGCATTATCTCCTGAACATCGAAATGGTAATCTCATTTTGTTACGTTTCAATTGCCATAATAATATTTACATCTACAGTGTCACCGTACTAAATTATTGGCATCCATTCATAATTAGTGTTTCTCAAAGATTTTATCAAATACGAGTAATAAATGAAGACCTTAGTCTACATATTTTTTTTATATCAAATACACATGTTGTGACAGTGTATTACAAAGATCTTTAAATAACGAATGTACTTCAAAACAATAATACTTGCTGATTATTATCATATCATATAGTGCCGGCGACATATACTAGGTAAATTTATTAGGACTGTAACGTTTATATAATATCGTAACTATATCTAATATACTCGCCTTCGGCTCGCTGGGGGCTACGCCCCCAGGCCCCCAAAGTAAACGCTTGCAAATTCGGGGATAAGCGGAATTCGGTGACTGGTTAAGTCCGGACATTAAGTAAATGACAAGGGATTTAAAAATTGACCTTTTTCATAGATTTTTTTCCGGATTCGTAAAAACTTTTGACTTTGAGGGCATTTTGCGGTTAAACCGTTAGAGATACGACAAAAAGTGACTGGACCTTTCTTGTTGGAAATTTAATTTTGTCTTTTCGATTGTGCCCTCAGATCTGATCTACGACCTATGGTTTAGCCAGAAAATGAGCTCGGGAGAAAAAGTCTGCACGGGTCAGCTATCTTGAATTGTTTAGTATAAACATAATAAAAACCGACCTCAAGGCAGTATTTTAAGTCGAACAGGGGGTTTAATATCACCAGGAGACTATCTAGTCAAGGCGAGAGAAATTCCCTGGGTGGGTGATTAATGTTAAGGAGGTTAAGACAAGAGGGGGTTTAATTTCGTCAGGATATTGTCTGGTCATATGAACAAATTCCCAGGGGGGGGTTAACGTTACCCGGGGGATAAGTCTCCAGGGGGTTATCTGGTCATACCAGGATCTTCCCAGGGGGGGGGGGGGTTAAGAGATTTGGTGACTGGTAAAATTCGGACATGAGGTCATGGCAGGAAATTCCCTGGGGGGGTTTAATGTTACCAGGGGGGTTAACACATCAGGGGGGTTGAATGTACAGGAGGTTATCAGGTCATACCAGGAAATCCCCGGGGGGGGGTTAATATTACCGGGGGTTAATGACACACACTTGGGCCTTTTTTTAGAGGGTATTGTGTCTGTGAACATAATAAATATTCCTCTGTCCCTATCTACTATTGACGCTTAGCTAACGCTCAGCCAACTCCCGAAGTCACTGAACCTTTTCTGTAGATCACGTGATTTCCTAAATCCCGTTTAAAAATTTGTTTTGAGTTACGACCAACCGTTTAGCCGCTATCAAGCCCGGAATGTAAATTTTTTAGGCGAAAATGTCCAATATTTTCACTTAATCGCGTTTTGCGGTCAAACTAAGGGAAATATAGTAAAAAGTCACTGGACCTTTTTTGTAGGTCATCTTATTTCCTAAATAAAAACGTTAGTCTTATTTTGACCTCCGACCAATGGTTTCGCCGCTATATTAAATATATCTATTATTTATATATTTATATATAAATATATAAATAAATCACCAAAGGGTAGATTTAGGAAATAATATGATCTACAAAAAGGGTTGAGTGACTTTTTTACTATATCTCCATTAGTTTGACCGCAAAACGCGATTAAGTGAAAATATTTGGAAATTTTCGCCTACAAATTTACATTCCGGGCTTGATAGCGGCTAAACGGTTTGGTCGTAGCTCAAAAAATGCGACTTAATAAGTTTTAGTAAACGACGTGGTTCTACAAAAAAAGTGTAGTAACTTTTTTGCTGTATGTACTTTAATAAGCCTGAAAAACGCGATAAATAGCAAAATATTTGTCGTGAATTGGAAATTTTTTGGAGTTTTAAATATATATTAGGCCTATATGTGACTAATATTTGTGTAATTCAATCAGGATTCCGGCTTTGCTAGGTTAACGAGTGAATACAACCCCACATAATAAGTTGGCTGAGCGTTTAGCTATGCGTCAATAGTAGATAGGGACAGAATAAATTTTTATTTTGTTCACACACAACACCGTCTAAAATAGGGACAGGTGTGTCATTAGCCCCCGGTAACATTAACCCCCCTCCGAGGATTTCCTGGTATGACCAGATAACCTCCTGAGTAAATTAAACCCCCTGATGTGTTAACCCCCCGGTAACATTAACCCCCCCCCCCAGGGAATTTCCTGGCTTGACTAGATAATCTCCTGATGATATTAAACCAACTGTTCAACTTAAAATACTGCCTTAAGGTCGGTTTTTATTATGTTTGTACTAAAACAATTCACGATAGCTGACCAGTGCAGACTTTTCTCCCGAGCTCATTCCTGGCTAAACCAAAGGTCGCAGCAGCTAAAATCTGACGACGGAATCGAAAGATAAAATTAAATTTCCGACAAGAAAGGTCCAGTTCATTTTTTCACGTATCTCTAACGGTTAAGCTGCAAAAACGCCCTCAAAGTCAAAAGTTTGGGTAATCCGGAAAATTAAACTATGGTATACATACGTCCTCTGACTTTGGTTAAAACCAAATTCTTCTTGTCTCCAAATTTCACGAACACATAACTTAACTCTTCTACCACATCAATTGATTAATATTATACACCACACATCTTTTGGCTGAGCTTTAGCGAAGCATTACGACCCGTAAGATTCTCGAGAACGGATTCATAAAATTTGGAAACTTCACGTCTGAATTTAACCAATCACCGAACTACGCTTATCCCCGAATTTAGCCAACACCCAAATGGGGGCCTGGGGGCGTAGCCCCCAGCGAGCCGAAGGCGAGTACTTATATAAATATGCCTTCTACCAGAAAACAGTAGATGAAAGGCTTGTTAACTTTAATTTAACTATGCCCAAATTCATTGTTCGCTCATCACCAATTTAAAGAGAATCAAATATTGTATACAGACACACAGAGGCAATTATTATTGTAGACGCCTTCATTGATGAGAGCGCAACTCCAACACAGTCAAGAGTGTGGGTGGCATCGAACAGATGTAGGCGTCGCGACGCTTCAGCTCCATTATGAGGCTTCAACGCCAGACGCAATGTTGTGATCAGTCGCGTAGTGAGGATTTTGGCGCCATGGAGCGACTCAGTCCCTGGCGCCCCTCCCCCAACTTTTTTACCTACATGATCAGTCAGTGCCGACAGTTCACCTCACTACCGTAACAAACGTTTCTTGGCCATAATTTATCAGCAATGTAAGGCGTCTTTGACCAAACATCATGTTTTTTATAATAACTTACAGTCTACTATTCTTTATAAAGTTTTGTTACTTGTAAGAGACCTAGTTTACGTGTATAGCAATATGTATTTAAATCTCAATTCAATTCCATAGGGTTTGGAATGAAAGTACAAATTTCAATATATTTAATAAATATGTATTGAAAACCCTAGTTTAAATTTGAAGTACATTATCTTAAAACGTGAACATAGTAGTTAAGTAGTTACAAAACCAACTCGCATATTACTATCTTAACTAATCTTCTTTCGTGACTTCATGCTAGCAAAACTGTGTTATTGTGTCGGTCCAAGTTGATGTGCCTGGCTCTGCTGCGCTCTATAAATATGGTTGCTAAGGCACTCAGACGTTCTTGGGACATGGTGCTGCGAAGATAGTTCTTTATCAGTTTAAGTTTTGAAAATGATCTCTCTGCACTTGCAGTTGTAACAGGTAGTGTCAAAAAAATCAAAGAAGCATTCACAACATCTGGAAAGCTGGAACCAACTTGAGCACGCACTATTAAAGTATCTGCAAGATCCCTTATACTTTTGTGTTTTTCCACGTGACTTAAAAAACAAGTTTTTAGCCTTACAAGCTGTGGACCTAAGTTAAGGGAGACGTCATATTGGTAGTTTAATATCAAAATTTTGCTTGATTCTAAGATTTCTTCATCACTTGCTCCAACTAAAAAAGAAGGCTTCAGACATTGGAAACTACTAGTAATGTGAGTAATAGCCTCAAAACGCTCTGTCAGCTGTGTTGTGATTATGTCAAGGCTACGGTTGAACACCTCAACCCGAAAAACGTTTCTCATTGTCTTTAATAGGGTCATCAACTTGCACTTCATCAAACATTCTTGCCTTCTTTTTTGTTATTGAGTCAGTGAAATGTGGTACAACTTTCCATTGCAAACATAGCTTAGTTGCATCTGCTTTAACTGTTTACCACTCATTCCTAAGTTTGTTAATTTTTGTTTTGAGATTTAAGAGCATTTTGTTCCAAGTCTTCCAGCGTGTTCCAGCCGCCCACCTGTCACCCCCGCCCTGGAGCGGTCGCTCCACTCGCTCCTCTGTCGCTACGCCACTGGTTGTGATAAGATATTAGCCTCCATTATCATTTGTTTATCGCTAACTTCATGTCATGTTTCACTTTTCATATATCGCTAAATATTTATTATTCAACTTTTGTGATTAATTAATGAATATGTGCATGTTATTCAATTAAAATGTAGATAAGAAATAAAACTGACAGAAGTACTTAAATCACTTCTACCCGAATATTTATGTTAAATACTTAACTTTAGTGAGCTATTAATACATTATTATATATGTAAAAAATACTTTGTTTCCTACGCAATACTATTATGACAAGGAAATTTAAAAGGCGACGTAGGCTACACATTTATAATACACGTGTGTACAACGCACAGAAAAGACATCGTTGACGCTGATAAAGTGACCGATTCAAAGTGATTCCTTCTCTTGGGAAATGGATGGAAATTTGGAGTAACATCGAAAGGTAACTTGTTTCTGATTTTTTCGTTCGAAACAAATGCCAATGGCGTAATGTAGCGGGTACAACGGTTATCGTAAGATAACCGGATCAAGCAACGTCGAGCATGGCTGCTGCTTGGATGGGTGACCGCTGAACGATCCTGTCCTTGCAAGCAGCTCGCCTGCCCGGCCGTTGTGGTGGTTCGGAAGTCACCTTTAAGCCGTTCGTCCTCAGGTTAAGTGTTAGATAGGGCTTCTTAGCCCTAACTTCGCCTGGAAAAATAAAACATATTTACTTTACTTTTACTTTGGAAATGATTTTTTTGTGTTAGTTTTATTTTTGTACAAGATAAGAGTACGCCACACACCACGTGTTGTGAAGCAGGCTTCGATAAGGTTGCATGCAAAATTTTAAATTTAGATAGCTCATTTCACTATCAAGGTGTCTTGCGGACATATAGTCAAACACGAATGCAATCGTACAAAAAAGGAATGTTTACATTCTCCCAACAGACAAAAGATAAATTTTGTCAGCCTACTGAGGAAGACACTCACCCAAATTCCGTGGTTTGGACATTGTACCATCATAGAACTCTTTCTTGTCCATGTATAAATTAAGTTTCCTACAAAATTTAAAGTGTACAGGTAAAAATCTATCACGAGATATAATTAACAGATTCACAATTTTTTTAGTAAGTTAGGTTTGCAGCAACGTTCAAATAAAACTTAAGCCCCGGTAAGTTAGCGAGGATACCACAACGTAAGAATGCGCTAAAGTAAAATATTTTTACTGACTTTTGACATTGCTGTCTAGTATTATGTTTTCAGTTTACTCTATTAATAACATTTTCACATGTTAAAACCTAATATAATTTTCCACAGTATGCTTACACCTTTATTTATTCAGCTATTTTCTCGTTTCCTTCATTGTTTACCCATAAGACCAAAGTAAACATATTTGATAACGCTCAGCCAAATCCCGAAGAGTGAAATTCATCATCATCGAACTCAGTATTCCTCATGTACAAATGAAACTTCATGCAAAGTATCAAATTTATAAGTCACTCATTCCTTTTCAAGATATCTTACAGACAGACATAAATGACATTGTTTTTCCAGCCCCACGTGTGATCCGCTTTGCTGAAGCTCCGCCAATTACGGCTATACACTATTATTACTCGGAGTTTACGATTAAGTCAGGCGAAATTGGCTGGAATATGCGTTCACTCGACTTTCTTTATTGACGGCATCTACAATGAGCGATGTTACCCTATACATAGAAAGTCCTAGAGAAGATTGCACTTGAAAGAACACAGAAAAAACTGAAGTTTTAAGAATCGCTTAATGTAGACTTCTTAATTATATTTTTACCACGGCTGGTTTATAACTACGATATGAATGTTCCTGTTCACACTGCTTTAAATTATCTTATAAATACAAATTAATCGCTAAATGTGTGTCTAAGCCCTAATCTCGAGAATGGCTGGACCAATTCGACTAATTCTTTTTTTAAAATATTCGTTAACTGCAAGGAAGCTTCACATATAGAGAAAGATCGAATAAATGTCCTGGGACACTGTAAAATTAGATAAATGGTAATATTTATGAGTCATAATCCAAATGTAACTGACACTAAAACAGCTGATGACACTTTTTGTTAACATTCGTTTAAGGGGCTGAAATATTGGATTGTTTTAAATTTTAGAAAAGTGCTTTATCAGTAGTATGAATTAAGTAAGCAGATGGCACAGGACATATTTTAATATCTACCTTTTACTCCTGATTGATCCATTGATAAATTTAAAAACATCAAATTATATTTTCCAAGATCAAGATCTTCAGTAAAATTTCAAAGAGCGTTTACTCAATATTTAATCGCCGCGGGAATAAACAATTGTTTTTCAAGATTCAAGATCTTTATTCTTAAATGCAAAATACATTTTTATATTACACGTCAAAATACTAAAACTATATCTAACTTAACAAATCTCTTACACAGTAAAAACATTTATCAAGAAAGTGTGTCTTTAGTTTTTTTTTTAAATAAACGTAGATTTTGCTCATTTTTAAATATTCAATGGCAATGCATTGAAAGCTTTTGCACCCAAGTGGTATGGACCCCTCTTCAAATGCGCTAGTACTATGTGCAGCCACAGATATCAGCCCTCTTGATCTGGTCGGATACTGATGGTAGTGTCCATTGCTTACAAAAAGCTTTGGATTGCCCTTAACAAAAGAGCATAGCTC
The DNA here is from genome assembly GCF_021130785.1 of Homalodisca vitripennis. Taxonomy (NCBI): domain Eukaryota; kingdom Metazoa; phylum Arthropoda; class Insecta; order Hemiptera; family Cicadellidae; genus Homalodisca; species Homalodisca vitripennis. The sequence continues at coordinate 5,686 of NW_025786173.1, read as the reverse complement.
GTACCCCACCAGACCCGCCAGAGTAAGTATTTTTAATTCACCGAAAAGAGGTTTACAAGTTTCGAATCTCCTACGTCCTGAGATGATTCGCAAACACCATTTCTGGAGGACAAATACTCTATTAAAATTTACTACACTGGATGGACCCCAGAACATTAACCCGTACCTCAAAATCGATTGAACGTGAGAAAAATATACTGTTCGTAGAACCTCTTGGGCTACAGACCTTGGCGAGGACGGCTGAGAGCAAATCCCATGGTTCGAAGCCTTTTGCAGACATGTTCCACGTGGCCGCCCCATGTGAGCCTATTATCGATATATAAACCCAGAAATTTAAACTGAGATTTCTTGCTTGGCTTCCTCGCTTCCTAGTTTGATAAGACCCTGGATATTAAACTGGTTTGTGTTCCCTAGATGAAACTGGATGATATTAGTTTTGCTGATGTTTAATTTAAGTTTATTTAAATTGAACCACTGATTTAAACTTTGCAACTGGATGTTTGAATTCGATATAGCCAAATGTGGGGATTTATTGGAAACAAGAAAAGAACAATCATCAGCAAAACATCGTAACTTTGAGGTCTGTTGAAATTTTTGGAAGATCGTTTACATAAATGAGAAATAATACAGGACCAAGAATAGAGCCTTGAGGAAACACCACAAGTAACAGCTCTATATGATGAGAAAACTTTATTTTGGCCATCATGGATTTGGGACGGTTTGATTCCTATCAGACAAATACGACTTCATGAATTGAAAAGAGTGACCTCTAACTCCATATTTTTCTAGTTTTCCAAGGAGAATATTATGATCAACGGAATCAAACGCTTTGCTTAAATCACAGAAAACACCAAAGGAATGAAGTCTATTGTCCAAAGAAAGCGATAGTTCGTTTATAAAATTGAAGATGGCTGATGTAGTGGATTTCCCTTGGCGGAAGCCATGCTGCTGAGTAGAGAGAATGTTGTTGATTTCTAGGAAAGCCACAAGTTTTTGACAGACTATTGATTCAAGAATTTTTGAGAAGGACGATAGAATTGAAATCGGTCTATAGTTTTCTGGTAGTTGTTTACTGTGAGATTTGTAGACTGGAATGATTTTACTGATTTTTAAGAGGTTTGGAAATATACCTGAAGATAAACTGGAATTACAAATGTGAGAGAATACAACACTTATAGAAGGAAAAATTTTCTTTTTAACACTGTGCAAGGAATCTCATCCACTCCAGCTGCATTTGTACTCCTCAGCCGTCTCACCGCCGTCTCAACTTGGTACCGTTTAGCTTCTTGGTATTATATCCGTAATATTATCTTGGTACATCTCACTCAGTTCAATACAAAAGAGATTTTTATTACTTTCACAATATAATTTATACCTCACTCAGTGTCTAGGATGATAAAGGCTCTCCACTAATTTTTGAAAGGTGGTGAAGACAAAAATTAATCTTAAAGAGTTTCATTCCTAATGGTGACAGTCTTTTGCTTTTTCAAAATTGTTGATCGCTAAACATTTAGCATTGATATTGACGTAATAACTTAGAATTGAGTATTCTTAGAGCCATTTAACAATTCATAAACCTAATTAATAAGTCCTAAGTAACCTAATTTATAATTATATGTGAACTATGTTTGCAATGTGGTCAGGTCTGCAAAACATTATACCAATTAATTCTCAATTTTCTTTTTCAAAGTTTTGAAAAATTAAAAGTTCACTCTACTATTTACACATATGAAATATAAGAAATTAACTACTAAACGATATTAGTTTATGAATTCGTTAAATGTCTAAGTGCTCAAAATATGCTCAAAATCTCTATCCTCTATCCAAACATGAATTAGAATTAATAGTAATTAACAAGTCAGAGCTTTCTCTTATGGAATGTATTACACAAAATGGATGTAATGTATATTTTTATATAAAAATTACTCGAAAAATACATTGTATTAGTGAGGAGCAATTAAAAGATATATCAATATAACCACTATAGTCTGTGGTACTATCATAGTGACTTTCTCACAGTGTGGCAGCTGCCTAATGTGAACGCAACTTCACCACAGATATGTGCGTAGGTTGCATTGTACACGTGTAGGCGTTGCTGTACATTGTTCTGGGCGTCACTTTAAATAAATTAAATAAAAAGAGCTTTATTGAGGGACGATGTAATAAGTAATAGGACATTCCGCTATGTAATCTAAAAAAATATCATAAAAATTGTAAACATCTCCATTTCTTTAAAACTAAATAACGTGGTAAAAATTAAAATAAATCTCAGCTTAAATTAGACATTATCAATAATTAATCAACTCACAGAAGTTCACTCTTATTACCAGTCGAGCTTACTTTCAATTTATATTCAAATTCCCTAAATGCCACAACCTAAGGTTGCTAACCACTAGACCTCCCGAGCCCGTAGCTTGAAGCTCCTGCCCTTGCCCCGAAGCGATCGCGCTTCTCGCTAGATAATATTTTCCTTGAAGAGCATTCATTCCCCAGCCGCGTTGCATAAGCTGTGAAAATTTCCAGTTTTTTAAATCCTAGCAATGTGTATAGGAGAAAGCCATTATAAATCATAATCCTATTGCATTTACTTCAAATTGTTAGCATATGCCTTGTTTAACATAAGCGTTTGTGTTGGTGTTGTGTTTTTTATACGTCTTATGACCCCATTGGCGTTTATAATAGGGGCTCAGGGGGTCCAACCCCATTTTTTAAACTAATATTAAACTCAGTAGTTTGTTTTAATCTAGAACACATTCATAAGGTCTTAAAACTTAACAATTCCCTGGGGGAAGATTCCCAATCCCCCTTTTTTTTGGAGGATATGTATATTTCCTAAGTTACCCAGGGTATGCCCCTCCGAAATAATTTTCTATATACGCCACTGTAAATTACCAAGATTGTTATGTTGGTTAATGGAGACAACATTGAATCCAGGGTTTGGGATCCTCAAATTTTAAACTCCAGTTTAAGCTCTAAAATAGTGTATTTCTTAATGTCCATCGTTGGCTGAGCATTGCTGAATAATCTTTTATAAGTTTGTTGGCTACATTGTGTCTGTCTGTTGCCGTATCCATAGATAATTACTCAATAGACTGATATAGACAACTTGACATTTTCATGAATCTCACTTCAAACAGGAAAATCATCAATAGATAACCGTTGATGATTTTCCGTAGATAGTGACGTGATAGTTCTAAGTGGAATTCAAATGGATGAGGTGATTCCACTTAACTTCTGTGAAGCTGCCAGAAAGCTACTAATGAATAAATACTTATTTTGTATTGATGTACGAGTAAGTAGTGTACTCAATTAGTAAGTAATAAAAAAGAATTTCATGTGTTATTAGCAATTTGTAATTCAATTGAATGTGTCTGTATTAATATGTATAAATTTCTTATAAACATTCTAAATACTAATTTTTATTATATTGGAAAATTTCTGAAAATTTTAGTAGTTTCCTTTCCATTTTCTAAACAAATCTATTCCATCGTCGTCCTCGAAAAATAATTCTTAATCGAAAAGTTTTTATAGTCCATGGTTTATACGGGTGGAATAATGAGCTGTTCTCGTCAATCTCCAAGTATCTGCAACTTAGGTTTGTATTTATCTGGAGGTGATTAAAAATGGGCACTGTACTCTGTAAAACTTGCAGTTTACTTAAAGCTGAGGATTTACTATAAAAATAAGTCCAGACTAAAAATTAATAAGTTAACACTGTGGAATCTAGAAAGAGAGAAACAAGTTGGTATCACTGCTTGTAATTCACTTCTTAATTCACAATTTCTAAAATTCTGCACTGCAACATATTACCAGGAAGTGAAGGCTTTATGGGATTTAGATTGACTAATTGATGTTCATTTACATTTCTTTCGTGAAAACAACAGTTTTTATAAATAATGATTTACTAATGGTGTAGATTTTGGTTACGTTCGCGGTTGAGCAGTAATATAAAAAAAAAATAGGTAATGATAAGAGTGTTACTCTGAGAAATTATATCGGACACTGAACACAAAAACAAAGAGTACTGCTCTCGACAGTACACAAATGCGTAAAACTGTACATTTTGCACTCGCATATTCTTTTAATTAATACTTTGTTATGTTACGATCCTTGACGTTTTGAAAACGACCTGTTGAGAGCAAAAGTCACAAGACAGCGGGGTTTGCAGCCCCACTTAAACCCCTAAGGGCAGTTTATCTCAATGAAAAGCTTTAATTTTTTTGTCGAGAGCATAAAACACGTGTATTAAAAACTTCATTTCAGCCACCAGTTGAGAAACAAAATATATTTGACGACCAGAATTGCAAAGGGATCTAAGTGCCAAAAACAAAACTTTTCAGGAAATGAAAAAAATTTTACATTTTCAAAAAAATTTGTATTTATAATTTTGTAATTATTGAGATACATTTTTTACATTATGTTTCAAAATTATTATCAAGTTTTATAAAAGCTATTTACTTGAATAAAAAGTTTATAAATTCCTTTCGGCAGAAGGTCCTAAGTCCAAACTACCTAACAGTGCAAAAAGGATGTAAGTGCACTTAAAAAGAGTTAATTTTACAAACACAGCTCACGATAGAAGTTTCTATTGTTTTCATCCAAGTATGGAATCATTGTGCAATACATTTTCAATATCTGTTATTGTCCTTGCCTTTATTTCCCATGGACATAGATCGTTAAATTTTTTTTATACAAAAACAGGTTCAATTTGATCCACTTTAATCACGGAAATCTGACTGATGCCTAGTTTTTTTTTTATCAATGCAACTAGAAGCTGCTTTGTCAAAGTTAAAAAAGTGGTCAGGCCATTTTCCAAAACTTTGAAAGGCTTTGAGGGTCTAGCTTCCTCGATAACTTTCTGTAGATCTTCCATCACTTGCATTCTAGCTGACCGACACTTCTTTTCGAAAATAGCGAAGTCTCTATCGGCAACAGAAAAACTGTGGCCGGAGAGCAGAAATTTGTGTTGAACAGACTCAAAAATACCCTTAACTACCATGTATAGGTATAGAAAAATAAGCATTCGATTTTTTAGTTGGCCGGCACAGTTGTCGCTCCAAACAACCAAATGTTTCTTGTGATTTTGGGAGTAAACCAGAGTTTATAGCCTGAGTAATGCAAGACGCTACCTGATTCCCTCCTCTACCTGACTGCCCCTCGTGCAACATACAAATTATAGCATCAATTAGTGTTGGTGCTATGGACATTGGAATTGTAGCAGGTGAGTTGGCGTAAACAATACATATTGCAATGTGTCAATTTAGGCAAAGAGAATACTTTTTCTAATTTCATTACTACCGGTAAAGCTATCACACTTACCTCTACAGCAGGCAATGGTTTCGCTGGTATCTCCTTCCTAGTGTATTTGTTTAGTGTCATATAAGACTTCCCACTTAGTCTTGCTTTCTTCTGTTTTTCTCTAAACGCCAGCTTCTTTTCACTGACATCTTCACCAAAAGCACTGTTATTCAAATTGTTGGTGTCGTCAGCCATGATTGTAAGAAAACTTTATAACTTAAAATAAGCAATATGAAAAACACAAGGCAAAGGCAATGACGGGTAGAGCACGCCTGTATCAACAGGAGTGGCGGGAATAGTGGTGGGGCGGACGACGAACAGTTGACGCGGGCACTTAGATCCCTATGCATTGAGCGCAAGTGCCCGCCCCGACATACTACCAGCGCAT